>NC_081575.1:117969550-118046389 GCF_022355385.1 Mustela nigripes | reverse complement strand
CAAAGAGCTTTTCTCCGCAGCAAGGGCTGTGTACGGGTTGTGAGAAGTTCGATTCACACAACCGGAAATCTGAAATAGCATCCGTTTCCACCATTGAACGTCTTCCTTCATTTTAGTGAGATCTTCAGAATATCATTTTAGGGTAACACTTTGCTTAGAGTTTAATTTGTGGTGAGACACATCGCCGCCAGAGCTTCCTAATGGACCCAGACAGCTGTACCACAGGCACGGATACACTTAGACGGTGACCGTGTTTACCCCCGTGTCCTGTGTCTGCCGCCCCCACCCTGGGGAAGAAGCCGTCCGTTTGTTTTCGTACCCGTGAAATCATAGTGTTTGTCTTTCTCTGACTTCCCTTAGCATGATGCCCTGTAGGTGCATCCCCAGAGGATTTTCTGCCCCTCACGAACATGATCTTAGGACCTCCCAGAAATTGGAACAGGCTCAAAGGAAAACCGGCTAAGCTTAATCGAGAAAGTACCCTGAAGTTTTACTTTCCCTGTATTTCCTTTTTAAAGGAAACGGAGCATTGGCATTTTCTTGTTTTGGCGATTGTGTTTGCACGGAGACGAGTGTTCCCCGTGCGGCTGGTGAGGTCACTCGGCGAAAGCGGGGAAGCAGGCAGGTGAAATCGTTCGGTGAGCCGAGCGGGACCCGGAGTGCGAGTACCCGCGGCCGGTCCAATCTGCTGTTGGTCTGAGCCGGTTTGTTTTCTCATCCGACTGTGCTCACTTTCTTTCTCAAACACGCTTGCTCATTTAAAAATTCAGTTGTTTGAGAATCAAGTAGTATGTTTCCATATAAGGAAACCGCAGATAAACGGGATTATGTCCCAGTAGAGAGGATAACTAGATTCCCTCACACTGGTGTGACAGTTTTAGCCCCTTTAAAGAAACCTCCTGAAACGTGTTCCTTTGGAGTAATGAGTGGCGTACATGTTTTTAGGCTCATCTTGGCTTTTTAATTTTTATTTCTTTAAAACATTTCTCATGGAGGTAAAATACAAACAAGGTTCATCTGGTTTTGTATTTTCAGGGTCACGGATTTCCCCCCACCTTTAAAAACACGAGAGAAAGATTAGTAGAAGAGAAGGAGCGGGGCATTCTAGTGGCCAGGGCCTCGCGGCTGTGGCCATGCTACGGTCATAATCATAACTTCGTTGTTACCCACCTGCGTGCCTGGCTTTATGTATATTTGGATACGCGCATCTGTGCGGTGTAAGTGTCCAGCGCCGTTCTGTGTGGCACAGAGACGTTACACTGTTCGTCAGGAGACACAGAGGTCCCGTAGGGGATTCTGGGGTTTCGCCATGGCCAGCCTCACTCCGGGGCCGTGATGCTTCCGCGGGAGTCTGCCAGATTGCCTTGTAAAGGAGACATGACCCTTTCCCGGCACGGAGTGTAGTTTCTGGGAAACCGACCACGCTGGAATCCAGGGAGGAGGAAGCCAGCTAAGACTGGGTAAAAGCACAGCGTGACGGAGAGGGCAGGCAGGATGGAGGCCAGAATTTGACCTTCATGGAGACCACTAGAACGACACAGCGGGGCTTCCTGTCTTCTATGGCTAAGCGTTGCTTAAAAACGCACCCTGAAGACAGACATTGTTCAGGAGGGCAATAGGGTTTAGGGCCAGCTGGCCTAGGATTGCCTCCAGGTTCACAGCTTCCTCACACACACTTGCAAAGTCTCTGGGCTGCTGCCGGGGTTGGGGTGGGCGGTGACAGTGTAGGGGACAGCGGTGCCCTGAACTTCCGTTCCTGCAGCCTCGAAGCTTCGCATAGATGCTGGCTGTTTCTCTTTGCACCACACATGGACATGTTGGCCGGCATATTCCTGATGGGGCGAGACGAGATGCCTCTCTGCTTTATAATACATCAGCATCCCAGCCCAAACTCCAGAGCCAGTGGGACCGTCAGAAGCCCTTGGGAACCTGGGGATTCTGATGACCCATACGTGCCTGAACTGTTTGACTCACAGAAAGTTCAGAAGGCTTTAAATCATGTGTTCTTTTCTCTGTCACAAGAGTCCCTTGCCCTTGTATTTTTTGGTATTTATTTTTATGCTTTTAAGGTTTTATTCTTAAGTAATCTCTACACCCAGCGTGGGGCTCAAACCCAGGACCCCGAGATCAAGGGCTGTGTGCTCTACTGATTGAACCAGCCAGGCGTCCCTCAGTCACCTTTTTTAAATTGTAGGGAAACAAGAGTTGTCGTTGTCATCATCTTCTGGTTTTTTGGTTGGTGCTGTGTCGTTGTTTTTAAGTAATCTCTGTGCTCAGCGTGGGCCGCAAACTCCTGACCCCAGGATCAAGAGTTGCATGCTCGACTAGCTGACCTGCCAGCCAGGCGCCCCGGAAACCCCGACTTTCTGGCAGGTGTCCTGCTAGGCCCTGCTCTGGGCACGAGGTGTGTTTATTTCAGCGTCCTGTGTCCTGTTTATTTACAGCGGACAGCTAGTGCCTGCCTGCCTCCCATGATTTACGGTAGAGTGCGTTTTAGTGAAATCATCAAGTTCTTGGTCCTGCAAGCCAACTGCCTCAACTATTTGTTTCCGCAAAGGATTGCACACTGCACACTGCCCTTTGCAGCCATCGCACAGGGGAGTAAACCAGTGTCCCCGCGATGCAGTCCCGTTACATCCAGGAAGAAGAAGATGTGACTGTTTGGTCCTCAGGACCAAGAGAGCCAAATTGTGTGGCCTTTCGAATTCCAGTCTTCCCCGGGCCGACTGAGCGGCATCCACCCCAGCAGTGGGTTCAAGGGAGCAACGTCAGAGCGTGAGAAAGGAAAGTGGATCAACAGGTCGCCATTCTTACAAAGGTAGCCACAGTCGTCTTATGAATGGGGAGGTGCTCCTACTCGGTAGCTACAGACACGTGACATTAGGCCTGGCGTGAATGCATATTTTTGGGGTACGTCGTGTGTATTGCACTTGATTTTACAATCCTTGCTTCTAATAATCCGTGCTGCTTGTGTCCTCGCAACTGTCCAGGACCAGTAATGGAATAGGGAGGCGTGGCGTCTTAAAGACAGATGGAACAGCAGAGCGAAAGCGTTCGCAGGAATGGCAGCGTGTAGAAGTGGCATGGTGCTCACTGTTAAAGATTGGAATTCCGTGGGTCAGAAAGCAGTCTTGTCTTCCGCAGTCCAACTTCCTCAACGGACCGCACATCCTGATACTTGCTTGGTGAGCTGATGACCTCATCCGCGAATGAATGATCTCTGTAAATAAGATACTCGATGTTGGTCGAAGACGTGAGTCAGTCTAGATTTTGGCTAACAAGACAGAGTGAGCAAAATGCAGAGCCCAGGATAGCTCCCTCTCCTTCCAGCTGCCGGGGTCTAGACACCTGACCGAATGTCAGAGCTTCCCTGGCTGGCAGGAGCCTGATGTGAATTGGTCAAGAAAAATAAAAGCTCAGAGAAAATCCAAAAACGAGTTGAACCCAGTTGCTCGATGGTAGAGGGTAAATGGCTGAATCCATTTCAGATCAGCTGAGAGCGTTAGTGGAGCCGAGTGAAGGACACTGAGCGCGTTGCCTCTCTGAAATCGAGTTCCCAGAGCGTTTGGGACACTTCCCTTCAGTAAGTTCCGTTAGCAGCTGCCAGTTCCTGTTTGATTCCATCGTGCAGAATGAATTCTTCCCTCCCCCCTGTCCAGATGACTAGAAGGTGTGAACGGGTATGATGTGAAGCGATGCAAGCACAGACCAAAGCCATAACTTTGGGGTTCAAATCCTACCGCTTAGAAGCTGTGGAACTAGTCTAGACCATGCCCTGAAACTCTGAAGAACTCAGCCTTTTTACCTACAAAATGGGCATCACGAAGAGAGCCGCTGTGTTCCAGGATGGACATGAAGGGGCTTTAACAGAAGATACACTTCCTCCGCACGTGGGGGCGGGGCGGGGCGTGATCGTGTCCAGGTGAGGGCATAGCCTTGCTGCTCAGGGGCTTTCATGGTGGAGACAGCTGATGGGTGCCTCCCGTTACTGAATGCAGTATTTTGAGGTTCATGGTTCCCCTCCCAATCTTTAAAAACACAAGAGAACGACTAGTAGGACAAAAGGGGGAATGAAGAGTCTATGCGTCCTAGACTGTATCTCTTTTAGAATCAGCAGCTTACTGTAGAGGCCTTCCACACCGAGAGCCAGCAACCCAGAGTGACTTGGAAGACTTGGGACATTTTACCTTCATACCAGGATTGCCCGGCTTCAGCTCTGGACGTTGGCCACCAGATAATCCTTTCTTTGAGGGGAGATGTCTTCTGTGCTGTAGGACGTTGAGCAGTTTCCATGGCCTCTACCCATTAGATGCTCGTGGCATCTCCCCCCGACCTTGTGACAAACAGAAAGTCTCTCCAGACATTGCCCTTGGGGCAAATGACCTTCAGGGGTCATAACTACCTGCACTTGGGAACCACTGAAAATCTCTCCCATGAACATGTGTTACTCACCTCATTTCAATGATATTTACTTTTTTTTTTTTTTAATATTTATTTATTTATTTATTTTTAAGATATTTTCTGATTTCCCTTGGCTAATGGGTTTTTTTTTTTTAAGATTTTTTTTTAAAGATTTTATTTATTTATTTGAGAGAGAGACAGTGAGAGAGAACATGAGTGAGGAGAAGGTCAGAGGGAGAAGCAGACTCCCCATGGAGCTGGGAGCCCGATGTGGGACTCCATCCCGGGACTCCAGGATCATGACCCGAGCTGAATGCAGTCGTCCAACCAACTGAGCCACCCAGGCGCCCTTTTTTTTAAGATTTTGTTTATTTAACAGAGAGAGATCACAAGTAGGCAAGAGAGGCAGGCAGAGAGAGAGAGGGAAGCAGGCTCCCCGCTGAGCAGAGAGCCCGATACAGGACTCGATCCCAGGACCCTGAGACCATGACCTGAGCCGAAGGCAGTGGCCCAACCCACTGAGCCACCCAGGCACCCTTTTTTTAATTTTTAAAGATTTTATTTATTTGGCAGAGAGTGAGCGCGAGCGCAAGCACCCAGGCAGGGACAGTGGCGGGCAGAGAGAGAGGGAGAAGCTGGCTTCCTGTTGAGAAATGAGCCTGATGCAGGACTTGATCCCAGAACTCTGGGATCCTGACTTCAGCTGAAGGCGGGCATTTTACCGACTGGGCCACCCAGGTGCCCATTTAATGGCATTTAGAAACAGGAAATTTACGCAATGGAGTTAAAAACGTATCCATACAGAAGCCTGCACACAGATGTTGATAGCAGCTTTATTCATCATTGCCAAAACCTGGAAGCAACCAAGATGAGATGACATCCAGGAAGTGAACCGATAAGTAAACTGTGGTCCGCCGTCCAAACGACAGAATATTTATTATTCAGCACTAAAGAGAAATGGGCTTGAATCAGGCCATGAAAAGTATGGAAGAACCTTAAATGCCCGGTACTAAGTGAAAAGAAGTTAGTCTGAATGACTCTGAATGACCCTATGACTCCAGCACTGGGCTGTTCTGGAAAAGGAAAAACCAGACACAGTGTGAAAAGATCAGTGGTTGCCAAGGGTTGGGGCAGGAAGAGCTGTTGAGACAACATAGGACTTTTTAGGGATTTTACCATAGGGAAGGGTGCGTGTGCATTCGTTTCAGTCCACGGAGTGAGCAGCAGCCAGAGTGAACCCTTGAAGAAAACTGTGGGCTTTGGGTGACGGTGACGTGTCCGTGTAGGCTCGTGAACGTGAACTCATGGCCTCTCTGGTGGGGGATGTGGAGAGTGAGGGAGGCTGTTCGGGATCGTGTGGGAAATCTCTGGACCTTCTGCTCGCTTTTGCTGTGAACCTAACACTGTTCTAAAAACTGAAGTCTGTTTAAATGTAAGTTTTTAAAAAGATTTTACTTATTCTTTTGAGAGATAGAGTGAGAGAGAGGGGGAGCCCGCATGCAGAAGCAGGGGGAGGAGCAGACTCCCCGCTGAGCGCAGAGCTCAATGCGGGGCTCCATCCCAGGACCCTGAGAACATGACCTGAGCCAAAGGCAGAGGCTTCACCGACTGAGCCACCCAGGCGCCCCTTAAATATAATAATTTTTAAAGGCAAAATAAACGAAGGATGTCGTTTCCAGACTGATTGAGTTGTTCTGTTTAATTTCACCCTTCTGTGACCCGTGAAAGAACTGAGAAGCTCTAATGAAACTTTCTGCACTTGGGTCCTGAAAGCGTGTTAACTTGATGTGACATTTGCACGACTGTCCGGACGACTCCTGGGGGCAGCTGCGTGAAGGTCCCCAGGACCAGAAGCCTGTCCTGCCATTTACCCTTCGCTGTGCTCATTCTCCGTAACAAAGCGCACACCTGCTTTACTTCTGGAACAAAGCGCTGCTTTCTTTGCACGTTGACTATCGCAAGTCACCCGGATGCAATTTTAGGTTGTCTGTTTAAATTTAGTAATGAGTTGTGGGTGCACAGCTTAATACATCCAACAGCGGTGGGCACACTACCGCCCCGAGGCCACCCCAGCCCACTGTCTGTTCTTGGAGCTCAGGTTTGAGGGACGTAGCCCCACACCCATCTGTTTGCGTATTGTCAGGTCCTGCATTTCAGCTTCCGGCCGGAGGAGACTAGTTGTAATAGGGTACGGCTGCAGAGTCCCAGACACTTACTCTTTGGCCCTGGAAAGAAAAAGCATGCTCAGCCCTGCTCATGGCCCTGGTATTTGCCCTCCGTTGCCGTGTCCAGGTAGGTCTCCCAACCTGTAAGCTCAACTTCCGCAAAGGCAAGAGGAGTGAAGAGAGGAGCCTGATCGACACAAGTGGTAGAGAGCACCGAGAGCGTTTCATCTGAGTACTTCGAGGAGCTCCTGGGAGTTCCTCTACGTGTCAGAGCCCCATAATGGTCCCCAGTGTGTATTTATTAAAACGCCTGGCTCGTACGCTCTTTCCCCAGATACAAAACAGCACGTTCTGTGATTTTGAAAAGACGTGTTAGTGGCGTTCGTGAGGGAGGTGCTGGACAGCTCAGGCCCGTGTCGCGTGCCGTACTGTGCTGGCTGCTCATGCGGCCGGGGCGCGGAGGCCGTTTCTCCGGAAGTGGGAGGTTCGCTGGGGTTCCACGCCAACACCTGCTGGACAGTGGCGAGCAGAGCTAGTTGGGCGTGAAGCAGCCGTGCCTTCTGGAAAGCCACTTCTGCCCCAAGCCTCCGAGTCTAACACCCCGGTCAAGGTGGTCTTTAGCTTGAACTTGTCTTCAAAAGCAGAGATGTGACCTCTCACCGTTACGTTCCTTAATCCATTACCGTGAGGCTTGTGTCCTGGGTGAGCCACGGCCAGTGTCTGTGTGCTCCCACTCAGACTTCTTTTTTTTAATTTTATTTACTTATTTGACAGAGAGAGGAAGAGAGGGAGCAGGCACATAAGTGGGGACAGAGAGAGAGGGGGAAGCAGGCTCCCCACGGAGCAAGGAGCCCAATGCGGGGCTCGATCCCAGGACCCCGGGATCACGACCTGAGCCGAAGGCAGAGGCTTAACCTGCTGAGCCACCCCGCCCCCCCCCCCCCCAGAGTTCTTAAGGAGCCGGTGGTCGGGCTCTGTGCGGTCTGCAGCAGACCAGGGCCTCCGTGTCGCGGGAGCATCACCGGGGAGCCCCGCGCAGAAGGCAGATTGCTGTCGGTGTCCAGGAGTCAGTCTTTGTCTCCTTTTCCTCTGTGTTTTCTTCGCCTCCAATGCGCCTTCCCCAGACTAATGAGGCAGGTGAGAAATGGAAAAAATCGCGGAGGAGAATGCTAAACGGAGCAGAGTACATACTGTCAGAGACCCTACGGGTCAGTGACATACGGCCAGTGGCGTGTGAGGGGTACGCACACGTACAGCCGCATTCAGAGACGGAGTACATGCTTGTCCGGAGCGGCTTGGTCATTGACTGCGGATTGATCTTGCCTTTTATACAGTCCCACGGTCCGCCTTTGAATCAGAGGGGTAGCCATTGGCTACTGGTCATTTGTTTCTATTTGTACCTTTCTGTGTGTTCTCCTTGTTCCTGGCCATGTTTGCGGGACTTACGCATCATTCTTTCTGATTGTACTTTCCTGTTAATTTATTACCTATACTTCTTTGTTTTAATTTCCAGTGCTTTTTTTTTTTTTTTTGTAAGATTTTGTGTATTTACTGGAGAGAGCAGGCCACAAGCTGGGGGTGGGGAGGGGCAGAGAGAAAGGGAGAGAAGCAGACTGCCCGCTGAGCAGGGAGCCCAACCCAGGGCTCCATCCCAGGAGTCTGCGATCATGACCGGGGTTGAAATCAAGAGTTGGACGCTCCGCCGACTGAGCCACCCAGGATCCCCAGGTTTTAGCGTTTCTCTCCTGTTTGCGGTCACGGTCTTTAACTTGTCAGAGTCTGTACTGGTCTCTCTTACCAGGTCCTGCGTAAGGACCTAACAAGGGTGTGCGTCTGTTCTTCCGTTCCTACTTCTTCGCACTACTGTTGTCACACCGTTTACTTTCATATGTTTAAGAAACCACAGTACAGTTACTAATTCTGCATGAAGCAGTTAATTACATATAAAGGAAATTTTAAAGTGAGAAGAAAATGTTTTCATGTTTATCCCGTGTTTACCCTTAATGCCGCTCATCATTCCTTTGCAGAAATCCAGCGGTCCACTGGAGCTCATTATTCTTCCCCTTAAAGAACTTCTTTCTTGTAGGACAGACGTATTGGCATTGAATTCTCTCTGCATTTGTTTGTCTTAAAGAGTCTTTATTTTGTCTTCATTTCTGAAAGCTATTCTGTCTGAGAGTAGAATTTTAAATTGACACATTCTTTGAGTTCTCTGAAGATTTCATTCCATTGTCTTCTGGCTTACATTGTTTTTGACAAGAAGTTTGTGAGTTTTGTTAACTTCCCCTCTGGGTGTAATTTGTGTTTTTTTTCTCTGGCTGCTTTTAACAGTTTCTTTTTACTGCTGATTTTCAGGAAATTGATTGTGTCTTGTTCGCGTTTTCTCTGGTGTTTATCCTGCTTGGGGTTTTTGTTCAGCTTTATGGATCTGCTTTTGGATCTGTTTTACCTTTTTTAACTTAGAAGTTCCCAACCTTACTTGATCTTGGAAGCTTTGCTTTAAGTAATACACGTTATCATATCTGAAGACCGGTGTTTTATGAACAGACACTAAAATGAACCCTTGCCCATGTTTGGGCACCATGAAAATCCGTGTTTACTAGTTCTGCATGCTTTGTAACTCCGTACTATGTACTTGGACCATAGAGAATGGGATGATACAGAAAGCTCTTGGACACATCCTTGGTCGTGTGCAGAATGTACAAACAGGGCTTGCAAAAGGGGGGTCAGCCGTAACTGTGTGTGACTGCCAGCCGTGCGGGCACACTTCACGAGTAGCCATTTTTCAAGCTTTCTCATGTCTGGACAGTAATGATCCATTGCCTAGTTCTCCCTAAAGGAGAATATGGCACACCCAGGATTACTGCCTGCAGCTACCAGTTGTAAAATGTTAGTTCCAAAAACATCAGTCTAAATGTTTTCTGTAGGCATCGGACAACATATATTGTCATTTGACCATGCAGACTTTTTTTTAAAGATTTTTAAAAATTCATTTGAGAGAGAGAGAGAAAGAACGGGAATCAGTGGGGGGAGGGGCACAGGAGGAGGGAAACGCAGACTCCCTGCTGAGCATGGAGCCTGCCGCGGGACTTGATCCGAGGACCCTGGGATCCTGACCTGAGCCAAAGGCAGATGCTTACCCGACTGAGCCACCCAGGCACCCTGACTCTGCAGACTGTGTTTAAAAGAAAAATGTTTTAAGATGTTCCTTGTTTTTAACTTATGTGCTTATGGCATATAAGCTTATTTTTGAAGAACATCAAAGGTTAGGGCCTTGGAATTTGTGTACCAAATTAGCATCTTTTACCACTAACAATACAAAAGCATTTTTCCTGGGTCATAGTAGAACTTCAAAGGGAAGGGGTCTCTTTGGTGTTAACATATAACTAGACAAAGGCATACATCTACTACAGTGGCAAGAATTAATCCACCTAAATTAAGGGTCTTCCAAAAGTAAGTTTGTTTTATTTTTAAAGGTGAGATAAGATATGAGGAAGTAATTCAGGCATTGTGACTTTTCACTTCGTGGTCCCCATTTTCCTAGTTCAGTGAGTAAAGAGAGAAATGAGGATGATGGCCTGATTAATTCCCAGTGGATAAAGGCTTATCTAGAACTGCCCTATTTCTTGATACTATTATAGTATTAAAAGTTATGTTTATTTTTATAAGTCATTACCATCTTGGCACTGGTGTTTATTTTAGTCAAGTACCGTCATCTTTAGATTTCAAGCTTCCAAAGTCTAAAGAAGTGTGTTTTCAGTTTTCTCTTGGAGAACACCGTCTTCCAATAGCACAACCTCAATTAATTGGAATGTCTTGGGAGTGATGTGTTCAGTCAATCAGAAAATTGTCTTTTGAATTTCAACACAGTGTTGGAAAGCCATTCCGAGAGGACTTGGGCAGTGTCCGGCAAACCACGGCGTAGTGACCGTGAGGCGTCCTCACCCATGGGACGCCAGGGTCCTTGGAGGACCCGCTAGAAGTGCAGCTCGATGAAGAAGGTGTCTCGCAGAATTCCTGCTGCCCGTGGCTCCCAGCGGTGAGCAGGCCCTGACACCAGAATTGCGACGTACTGTGTGTGATCGCCTGGCGTGACATGGTTGTTGGTAGGGCCTGGGGTGCAGCAGTGAGAATGTGGCATGAGGTCCGGGGAGGCAGGCTTCTTTCGTTATTTCAGAAAGGATGGCTTGCGTTTAAAGCATGTCGAACACGCTTGGGCAGACAATAGGTACAGTTTCGTGTTAACCACTATTGTTTTGCCTGTTCTTACTATTGTTGGCTTTTTATTTTATGATTTTATTTATTTATCTGACAGAGATCACAAGTAGGCAGAGAGGCAGGCAGAGAGAGAGGAGGAAGCAGGCTCCTCGCTGAGCAGAGAGCCCGATGTGGGGCTCGATCCCAGGACCCTGGGATCATGACCTGAGCCGAAGGCAGAGGCTTAACCCACTGAGCCACCCAGGCACCCCTATTGTTGCGTTTTAATAGCTTCACAAAACCCAGTGTTGCCAGTCCTCTGGGACTGTGGAACCGTTCTTCAGGTAGTGCCGACTGAACGCATGCCAACCACCTAGACAGCCTTGTTCTGAGGAACTCGCTTTGGCAGACTCTTGCTTACTTATCTTAAACCTCGGGCCGCTTGGCTTCCCAGCTCATCTGGTTCTTGGTGTTCCTGGCAGCAGCTGTGCCCGTCATCATCTCCAGTCTGTGGATATAGTGGAAGCGCTTGCTGGAGTGAGGGCTCTGCCCCCACGTATCTTTCCCAGCGGCCCTTCCCCGTGTATTGGATTCAGAGGGGAGGAATGCTGGCGCGACTCGGCAGGATGGTTCTGGCCGGGGCCTCTCTGCAAGGGCAGCCAGGAGCTCAGCCGGGGCTGCAGTCATCGGACGGTCCGACCGCGGCCGGCTGGCCTGCTGCAGGGCTGGCCTCCTCACGTGGCTGGGGGGTGGCGCCGGCTGGCCGTAGGAGGCCCCCCCGTCCTGCGCCATGCTGGCTTCTCCATAGGCAGAGAAAAAAAGACTTCAGGGTGCATATTGGATTGTAGTCCTCCAAGAAATAGAATTAATATTTATATGCTATGCATTTATGACCAGGAAAAAGGTATGTTTGTCCCTTTGACCTAGAGATCCACATGGGTTATTTGTGTTGAAAAATTGGGCAGTGATGGAGGAAGCTTTATGGCAGTCGGCAGAAGCCCCCCCAGATGCTGTCGTCGGAATCTAAGATGTGCGTGACAGCGTTATTTCACCCTCTGATATTTCACAGCAAAAATCAGAAGTCATGAAGAGAAGGCCTTAGTCTCAAACCCGTTCTAGTAAAGTGCCTCAGCCGTAGCAATATTGCCATTTTTGGGCGAATCAGTGACTGTCCTGTGAGGTGGAGGACATCCCGTGGCCTCCCTGGTCTCTCTCCACCCGTGGCCGTTGGCCCCCTTCTCCAGGTGTGACAGCCGACAGCGTCTCCGGAGCGCGCCTGCTGTATCCTGGGGTGGAGGCACCGGGGGCCCTGGTGGGCACGGCTGTGTTCGGATGTGGGTGCGCCGTGATAATCGCAGGCTTTTACGGGGTGTCATGTGCATGGAGCGCTATCCGATTTCAGTATCGCATTTGAGAAGGTCCCTCGACGGCCATTGTCAAACTCAGGTGTCGCGGATGAATCTGAGTGGAAACGTGAGCAGCCGTGACCTCAGACTTGGTGCTAAACTGGGGAGGTGGGAAAGGGGGGCAAGGGCAAAGCAAAGCCGATCCAGTTTCTCTGGTTGCCTGCTGCGCTTGAGGAGCGCCTGCGGGGAAGGTCGTTTGCTTTGCTGCAAGCAGAGAGCACGTTCTTCATCTTGGTGCTTGCCGTGCACAGCGCTAGCCGGCCACCCTTAGCCATCCGCTGTTAGCTGGCCGCCGTTTGGCGGCGGGAGTGTGGAGGCCCTGAGCTTCCCTAGGGCTTGCGCGGCCCTCTGTGGCCGTCCGGTTTGCATCGGTCAGTCCTGGAGAGCTGGAGGCTTCCACAAAGGAGGAGCAAGGCAAACTGATAAGGCAGTTCCCCTCCAAGGGTGTATGCCCCACGGGATGGAAAACCCGGGCTCAAGCACATGTCTGTGCCCGAAATTTCATGGCAGCAGTAACCACGATAGCCGGAAAGTGAACTCCTGCCGGAATGCCCGGCATCTGATGGGCGGGTGGCAGAGCCAAGTGTAGTCCACCCCCGCGGTAGAGTAGTGGTTGGCCGCGACAAGGAGCGGAGTGCCGACACACGCCTCCTCACGGCTGACCCTCGGGAGCCTTTTGCTCAGAGAAAGGAGCCAGACACAGAAGGTATTGTGTGTTTCCACTGATGTGACACGTTGAGAATAGGCCGGTCCAAAGAGACAGAGTCGACTGGGCTGGGAGAGGGAATGAGCAGGGACTGCCTAATTGGGTACACGGTTTCCTTTTGGAGTGATAGAAATGTTTTGGGGCCTGAGGAGGGGATGTTTGCACAACATTGCAGTGTTCTAAGGGATCTGTGCTTCCCACGGCGGAAGGACTGCCTGGGTAGGTCTGCACCGTGCCTTGCCTGGAGCCGAGGAGCAACCAGAAGATTGCGCAGTCCCTTACATGTGTGTGACCGCCTTTGAGAATGTAGGATATATTGTGTTTGTTAAAGTAGTTGGCCCTTCACACCAACACTTTGCAGTACGTGAACCTTTTTGCCTGTACTGCGCCTTGGTGGTGGTTCTGTCTGGGCCCTGATCACGGGAGAATCAGTGACAATTTAGGTATTAGAAGAACATATTTATCATTTTTAATTTATTGTTTCTATCAGTAAACTAATTAATTTTGACATGTTGCATAAGCAGAAGAGCATTGCTAACCAGTCCTATTTTCCCGTTTTTGTGTGTTTATAACACGCAGATGATGTTAATTACACTTACGGAGTTTAACAACATATATAAAAGATAATCTTCCATTCCAAGACTCTCATTTGTGAGTTACCATCTGTTTTGGACCAAAGAATAAGAATTTGATTCTAAAGGTTTTGCTGAACAGCTTGTAATAAGAGCTGTTTATATATTAATTACTTATTGAATTATTATGGATTTTAGTGTTTTAATTTCCAAGCAATTTGGGGCTTATTGTGGTGACATCTGCTCATATTTTGATACTTTATGGTATTTAGTGATTTCATTATAAGGCTATCCACCCCCCACCCCCGTGGTAATTTACAACTCAATCCTGAAAACAGTAATTTGCTTTCTTCTTCAGGTCCTATAAGGAGTGTTGTCTTATTTTATCTCTACCACAGAAATTTTTTCATTACAAAATGTATTTTTATTTTATGAGCAAATTCAGTATTCCTTTATGCCTGCTTCACTCTGGTGAGTAATATCTACCGAAAGACTTATAGGGAAGTTTTGTGGGGGGGGTTGTTTTAAAGATTTTATTTATTTATTTGAGGGAGAATGGGTGAGAGCATGAGAGAGAAGAGGGTCAGAGGGAGAAGCAGACTCCCCAAGGAGCTGGGAGCCCGATGCACGACTCAATCCTGGAAGTCTGGGATCATGACCTGAGGGGAAGACAGTCGCTCAACTGACTGAGCCACCCAGGTGCCCTGTAGGGAAGTTTTGTTTGATTGAATCTTACTATTTTTCTTCAATGTTAGATTTTTACAAGTTGCCCTGTTTATTACTTTTATCTTACATATCCTTATGGTGTTTTTAGGAAAATGTACTATAATGAAACTTAAGGGCCTGTGAACCCATCTGTAAAATTTTTTTAGCTGCCTTTCTTTGCACAGCATAGCTATAAAAATGACTCATTGGGAATAATTTACTTGAATTTCCTTAAAACATTTCATGATGTTCTGTGTTTAATAATAAGAAACACCTTTATTCATAAGCTTCACTGATGAATTTGAATTCTATTAACCCTTGTTCCTTTTTATCACTTAGATTGAACCAGAATTTAAGAGAAGATGGCAAACAGTTAATTTCCTTAGAGTTTGAGCCTATAGATAATTTAAATGTAGGAGGCTGGATTCATTCATAACCAAGGGAATTTTATGAGGAAGAAGGTAAACACTGTTAAGTCAATGCTGGTTTGATTGCTCAGAGTTCATATTGTCCGAAAGGTAGAAACATGTTTTCGATACAAAGGTTAACTTGGGAGCTTACAAACCTGGCTTGTTCAGAAGTGCAAATGGTGGAACGCTTGTGAAATTGCAATGTATGATAACAGTAATGGATAGGTTGAGCCAGAGTGAGTCAGTGCCTTTCTTTGGCTTTATTTTAGGGAATCCAAAAGGGGAAAAAAAGATTCTAATGTTGTGTCTGTGTGTTTGTAAGGGCGTAGCTATACACATGGACTTGCATGCAAGGCTCTTGTAAACGTTCGTCTAAGTGATGTCTGTAAAGCTTCCTTAAAACACGTTTTCTTCTCTCCGAGGTGTGTATAGTCTAGTTTCTTGGTTGCGTAAGATACAGTCCCCAAGACAAGAGCATGTCAGGCAGGCATTGATTATCATTAAAGGACAGCAGCAGCAATATCTGAACTAAAATTAATTTTATTTGCTTTGAGACTCTTGGGATTTCTGCACGTGCGGTAATACGGACCGGCCGCTTCCGTTTCTCGTCTTTCGGTTTGCATATCCGTGTGCAAGTGTAAGACAGAGAATGTGACATAGAAGTTTGTGTTGAGATGGAAAAGGGAACCAGTGCCATGCTTGGAAAAAGGAAAAACCACAAATGGGAGAGGCCAAAGGTGAATCCTCCGCAAAGAATTTCAAGTTTTTTCTTCATTTCTCCTTGGTTCTCACCAGGCAGCTCCTGGCAGACACTTTGCAGTTTATATGAGCGGATGCTGGGGAGCTCACTGGTCCAGAGGTCTACACATGAAGTCACCATAAAGGTAAGCAACCCACTTGCTGTTGCATACTTGTCCTTGAGCTGAAATCCTTTGGAGAAGTGGAAGTGCATTTTGCCCAAACTGAACATCTTCTGTTTAAAGGGACTTTTTTCAAGTTGCAGGTCTTGCTGAAGCTGCAGGTAGTAGATAGAACACCCGGAAATCATTGTGGGCTTATATGTAGTTAACTCGAAGTGATGAACTTGCCTTTTACTGCCTTCCAAGAATTTTGGATACTGAACCAGCTATTACAAACTGTTTTGGGTCTTACCAGGAGAGGATGACACCTTCTAAAACCCAATCTAGGGTTTCTTAAGATTTTTTTTTTTTTTTTTAAAGTAATCTCTTTTTGCAACATGGGGCTCGAACTTAACAGCCCTGATAGCAAGAGTTGCATGCTCTGTTGGCCAAGCCAGCCAGGTGCCCCCGGACTTCATGAGTTTCTTAACACAGTTTGTGTGTATCTGCAAACTGATTTGTAGTTAACCTTGAAACTTACTAGAACAACATGTAGATCAGTACTTACAGATCTAGGAGATGATAAGGTTTCCAGAAGAACAAATCAGACAGGTTCCAAGAGTTGAAGCCCATATGCCAAGCTGAAAGTGACGGCCAATTCTGTAACAGTTCCTGTCTTTTGGTAGATGGGATTATACGGTTTGATTTTATTGTTTACTTTTTGTATTTGCTGTACTGTTTACTGTTTGTATTTGCATCTTCTTTATCAATTTGACTGCCTTCTTTTCTTAAGTTTTTTTTTTTTTTAATTTTAATTCGGTTAATTAGCATATGAAGTATTACTGGTTTCAGAGGTGTAGGTTGGTGATTCATTAGTCTTACATAACACCCCTGCTCGTCACATCACATGCCCTCCTTAATGTCCAGTTACCCCGCCTCCACTCCAGCACCCTCAGTTTGTTTCCTATTTTTGTCTTTAATTAAAAAAAAAAAAAAAAAAAAGCCCACAGAAACATTCATAATTTTAAAAACATAAAGCTGGAAATCTGGGGAAGAATTTTGCCTATTGCTTTAAAAAATTCCATCAGAACTAAAGTGATGGTCCTAAATCTAACTACAGCAAGAATCTTATTGAGGTATTTTTGTTTAGAACCAAGTATGTAAAGGGGAACCTGGATGGCTCAGTCAGTCAAGCATTGGACTCTTGCTTTTGGCTGAGGTCATGATCTCAGGGTTGTGAGATTGAGCCCTGCACTGGGTGTAGAGCCTAACTGAAGATTCTGTCTGCCCCCCTCCCAAGGCCCAAGTATGTAAAAATAACAAAGTAGATGTATAAGAATCTTGATATTTTACTTAATTTTTTGAAGAATAAGGGCATCTGGGTGGCTCAGTCAGTCGGGCGTCTGTACTGGGCTCAGGGCGTGATTTTGGGGTCCTGGGATTAAGCCTTGAGTTGGGCTCTGTACTTAGGGGGAAGTCTGCTGCTCCCCCTTCTTGTGCTCTTTCCCTGTGTCTCTCTCTCTGTCAAGTAAATAAGTGAAATCTTTAAAATAAATATTTGAAAAATGTAGTTTGCTAAAAAAGTAAAAAATAAAAAAAAATTGTAAAATATTAATTGTGTTGAATTTGTGACTACCTTTAATGATATATGTTCAGGATTCATCCTTCTGGCACCGTGAATCTTTTTCATGGCCTAATAATATTTCATTGTGTGGTTCCACCACGTTTTGTCGGTCTCTGCATTAGCCAATGGGCATTTGAGTTGTAGTTCCTTGCAGTTATTAGGAATCATCATTATTTGTATTCCTGCTGTACTGAACATCTGTGCAAGTTTTTGTGCAGACACGGGTCTCCGTTTCTCTTGGGTGCATGTCACAGAGTAGAATTAATAGGTTGTATGGTGACCGCGTTTAACATTTCGATGAACTGCCAGACTTCCATCAGTCGGTGGTTTTGGAACTGTTGTCGAACCGTCTTCCGAACGTCAGGGGAGATGGCAGAGGTCTGTGGTTACTGGTGTTTTGACTGGGAGCAAACTGCATGCTTAGGGAACGCACTTGGGGTTCCATTGAATGGAGTGTACGTTGAATTCCTCCCGTGCGTGAGGCACTGGTGTTGAGTGTGTGTGAGTCATCCCTAAAAGGATGACTTTGGATTTTTGGGTTTTTGGGAACCAGAGCAGACCATGGCGGTGGTGGTCCCGGCTCTCACTGCTAACGCGGCTGGTTTGTTCCTGAGGAGCATCTGTTTTGGGGGGCATCCCCCGCGGGTCTGCAGGCGGCCACTTTCAAGCCCGGAATGGACAAAGCAGGCACTTGTCGTCCAGTGTAGACAACAGTGTGGGCAGGAACCTTTTTGGTAGAGCTGAAAAGCCAGATCAAGGGTGGCCTTTTCTGCCAAGGGCCAGAGGGGAAGTCGTTGAGGCCTCGTGGGCCAGCCGGGCGCTGCTCACGGCTGCTGGGCTCCGCAGCTCTGGTGTAGGAACAGCCGTTGAGCGCCCGTGAATGCATAGCCTGGGTGAGTGTCAGTACCGCCTCGTGATGTACAGACGCTGGAATTTCAACGTCAGCTCAATTCCATGAGTCACAACACAGAGCTCTTTTCATTTTTTTGTTCAACCGTTTAGAAATGTAACAACTAGTCCTAGCTCACGGGCCTGACAAGGGGGAGCAACAAGTGGGATTCAGCCCCAGGCCCCAGTCTGCTGACTCCTACCTCCAGGAGCACAGCCGGTTTGTGTCTGCCTCTTCTAACGTCTGCTTTGGGGCTTGGAGGGCATCTGGAGGTACAGCCCTGGGAGGCCCATGCTGCGGTGAAGATGGAATCCGTCCCGCGGTCATAGCAAAGGTCCTGCGGATCTTCAGGGACCTGCAACGTCTAGGCATTTGGGGGCTGCTGGGCTCTGTCATGAGGTGTGTCCTGGACCCACGTATCGGCCCTGAGAGTTCTCAGAGCACGGCCTCACCCCTGCTCAGGGGACATTCGGCCCTGTCTGAAGATGGTTTTCAAGGGACGGTGCTGCTGACTGTGGCGGGCAGAGGCCAGGGATGCTGCTTAGCCCCCTACAGCGCACAAGATGCCCCACCACTGGGATTCAGATGTCCCCAGTGTCAGCAGTGCCAAGACTGGCAAAGCCTACTCCCTGCTGCTCTCAGGATTGTACTCGGTATATTTAATCTGACCAGTCTGGGGACACCTAGGTGGCTCATTCGGTGACGCGCCTGCCTTCGGTTTGGGTCATGATCCCAGGGTCCTGGGATCCAGTCCCACATCAGGCTCTCTGCTCAGTGGGGAGCCTGCTTCTCCCTCTTCCTCTGCTGGTGCTTGCTCTCTCGCTCTGTCAGATCAATGAAATCTTTTAAAAAACCCGACTTCCTACATTTGCTGACATAAACAGGACGATCATTGGACTCTCATCTAATATTTAAATTCATAATATTTAAGCTTTTTTTTTTTTAAGATTTTATTTGAGAGAGAGTGAGCAAGAGAGCGAACACACATGAACAGGGCAGAGGGAGAAGCAGACTCCTGGCTGAGCAAGAAGCCTGATGCAGGACTCGATCCCAGGACCCTGAGATGGTGACCTGAGCCGAAGGCAGGTGTTTAACTGAAACTGCCACCTGGCACCCATTTAAGTGTTTTTTTAAAAACATATTTTCATTATTCTTATAAGTAGAAGCACCAAAAAATGTTCTGTGAAGACTCAAAGAGTCCATGGCAGACTTTGTGAGGCATCACTTGCTTTTCTATCTTCTAGAGAAAGCCATAGGGTTTATTTTTTGAAACTCTAGAGGCCGCGATCTGTGAGCACATGACATGACCTCACTCACGACTCCTGACGCAGGCGAGCGAACCGTCGAGGCCAGAGTCCTGCATATGTGGATGAGAATCACAGTGTCTCAGAGGCTCCATAGCCGGGCTGCCTGTCTTCCTAAAATTCATGGGAGGGCCTCTTGCACGTTGTAGAGAAGCCGCTTCCGATTTTTCAGTCTGAAGATAGTTCAGTCTGTATGCTGATTTACACCCTCATCGGGAGTATTGGCTTAAAGCAACATCATGGGAAAAGCAGGACTCTTACGTGGAGGCTGTCTCTGGCGGCATCTCCACAGCAGCTTGCCGTGAAGTCCCGGGTGCCTGAGTTTGCGTCACCGTGTGTACAGAGGAGAGGACGAGGGAAGAACAGCCGAGCTGCCCGTCGTGTGTCCGTCGTCTGGCTCCTGGGACGCAGGCTGAGAGGTGGTGGTTTGCTGTTACTAGGTTGAGCACTTCTAGGAAGGCTTCCTTCTGGGTCTTCCCCTGGACAGGCAGAGACATGTCAGTAAATAGGGTGGCGAGTTTGCAGAGTTGGAGAGTGCACTCTGCGGCCACTTGGGAGGCATGCAGATGGCTCTGGAAGTAACCCCAGGGACCGGACGCTTTTCCTGCCCCGTCAGCATCCGCTGTTGATGTGTGCACGGGCTTTGCACGCAGGCCCCAGCCAGCCACGGATTAACCCAGAAGGGCGGCCAAGCGCAGAAAGGACCTTTTCTGAATGCCTCCCCCTCGGGGGTGTTTTTTCTTCCTTGAAGAGCGGCATTATTTTCCTAACACAGGAGCCCCTCCTCTGCCCTCCCCGCCCTGTAGCCTCGTTTCCTACTTAGAAGCGCTGAGTTGTTGTCATGCAGATTATTTCTGGAGACACTGCCAGGTTTTAATTACATTTTAATGAATGTGAAAACAGTTCCCGCTCATAGGAGAAGATTTGGAAAACAGAAAATCACACACAGAGAAAATTCCACCCCCAGAAGGAGATGCTAGACTTTTTGGGAGGGTTATCTTCCATCTCTGTGTGTGTGCGCGCACACACGCGTGCATGCGAAACAAAATTTGGCATCATGCACGTTCCGTCTTGAAACCTACTTTTCTCCTACATAACGTCGTATCGCGGACCTTTCCCCTGGTCATGAAATATTCTTTTAAGGACTTCACCTTACTCTCTTGGCTGATTTCCATATTGTAAGTGGCAGTACTGTTGCTAGGACTCCAGTAATAAAGTTAATAGTTAGACACTTAGTAATAAAACGATAGTTTGATTATATTTATAATTTTGGGCTATCTGACTGCAAGTAAATAAAGAACTGTAAGCTTAGTGGGAAATGTTACCTTTGTGGGGCATCTTTTCTTACTATAAAATAAAAGATGTCTACTCACTGCTAAATGAAGAGAAATCCGAGAAAGTAAGCAAGCAGCATGTATATTTCCCCCGCTGTATTCCATGTGTGTATTTTCCTGTAACTGGGGTCAAACTGTAAATGCCACAATTTGTGGAATCGTCTTGTCATAGAAGAGCAAAGTGTTTGAATAGCTACATGTTGTCTTAATGACAGTTATGTAGCAGAAAGAGATGATGCAAAGCAGTAAAGCAAACCTCTTTCTCCTCCAGCGTAAGCTGGTCTCCAAGCAGATTTTAGGAAAGGATGCTGTATAAATGTTGTTACCTGCATTAAAAATATCTTCAACTGACTGCTTATTGTGTAATGAAAATAACCCTAGCTCCCACCGAAAGAGAGAAACACATTGTGAGGGAAGCGCATAGGGGAGGGTGGGACCCGCGACACTCCGTCAGAATGTCCACGGAGAAACGCAGAAAGTGCCTTTTGTAGGATGAGGTCATTTCAAGCAGATTTTCCAGCTGCTCTGGCTCTCGGTTCTCAGGCTTGCGTGGAGACAGGTCCCAGAGAGCGGAGCCTTTTCCAGAAGATTACTTGAAGCCATGGAGTCTTCAGCATCCACGCCAGCAGGCCAGAGGGACAAGAGAGGAGACAAACTTTCTTCCGTGTCTGGAGGGAAGGGCGGTTTTAAAAGAGTTCAGGGGAGGATTTCACAATGGGGCCGACTGTCAGAAGAGAAGCCTTTCCCTCTGGGGATACCGGATTACACTCTTCCCTCCCTCAGTCCACGTGCACTTGGCTCACTGCTCTGAGAGCCCCCTCCTGCTGGCAAGGCGCTGGCCCTTCCTGCCGTCCAGTTCAGCGCCAACTCCCAAGTAGGTCTCCTGGGGTTATGATGTTGAAGATAATTCCATGGCCCCGCAGACCATGTTGTTTTGGGGTGATCGCCTCCCTTCCTAGACAATGCTAGCCTTGAAAACCGTTGATGTACGTGCTAACTAAAATGGAACTCCTCAGTGACATTTCTCTTGCACCTGAACTTTGCACTACTTTGGAAAGGATGATTAACAGCCGTTTCTGCCGCCTTGAGATGCAGTCACAAACAGCAACACTATAAGTAACTCCCCATCCATTTCTCCGTGGCTTCAGCCCCAGGTGACCGAGTGTGGCAGCACACTTGTATTTGCTGGGGCTGCTGCGCACACGTCCTCGCCCTCGGCCCCGGGGCGCCGCCCTCTGGTCTTCAGACAGTTCCAGGAGGGGACAGCCTGGCTTTCCCTCGCGGGCCGAGGCGCTTCTCCCCTTCCTGTGCAGTGAAGACCTTGGATCAGCCGGATGGGAGGGGTCTCAGATCACCACTGGGCCAGGCAAGGAAATGCACTCATTAAGATAGCAAACCCGTTTGGTGTTTATTTTTGTTTTTGTCTTTTTGTCGTTTCCCTTCTGTTTGAGGCCAAGGAGGGTGTTCCCAATGCCACCAGAGCTCTCTTTTATCCTGGAACTGGAGAGGCAGGAAAGCACCTGTTGGATTTCTCAGCGTTCTTCCTGTCCTGAGTCCAGGGGAGCGTGTGGTACATCATGCAAGGTCCAGAATGTTCTTCCATGGCAGCCTTCCCCCTCCCGCCGCACACAGACCGCTGGAGTGTTCCCTTATTTGTGTAGAGGAAGAGAGGTGTGTGTGTGTGTGTGTGCGTGTGTGAGTAGTGTGTGCACATGAATGTGTTTAATTCCTAGAATTGCCAAAACACTGTGCCTTGAATACAGGAGTTGGGCAGAAACTTCTGTCATCTCCTCAGACCTCATTCTCCTTCAGCACAGAGAAGGCCGAACCCGTGTGCCTGTTATTTGCGGTAGGTCTTCCGTACATGCGCGCTAGGATCCGATGAGGCTTACGTGACGGAGGGAGCTGCTGCTTTTCAGCGGGAAAGCTTCTCCTCCTCTTCACACGGCTCTTTCCGGAGAGGAGTTGGTTGGAAATGACTCGCGGCGCTGACGACTTCCATCGCATACCTGCCGGCGTGAGGGCTGCGATGGGCTTGGCGACCTTCCAGCGCCGCTGAACAGCCATAGCTCGGCCTCCTCGGGCTCCGTGTGTCTTACCTGTGTTCTCATCTCGAATACCTGAGTCTTTGGTCGGGGGAAAGCAGGGCGAGGTGGTCAGGGGGCTCGCTCATTGGTGGGGTGGTGGTTTTGGCTGAGGTGTGGAGTTGTGAGAAGGGCCTTGGAGACGGGGACGAGCAAAGCAGGGGCCGCGGTGACCAGCCCGACGAGTGTGAGGGCCAGGGCCTCCTCGGAGAGGGGCGGTGCTGAGCGGTTCTGCGGCTCAGGGATGCTTCCTTCTGGAAAGGGGACATGATGGGGTCGTGAGGACCCAATGTCCTGTGGCCCTGTTATACTGCTGCTTCCCCTTCAGATCGAACTGTTGGTCGTTTCAGATTGTTCCATTTTCGTGACATGAAGCATATAAATTAAAAATCACACGTTCAAGTTCCCTGGAGGAATCCCAGTTCATATAGACGAAAAGTAGAAGAGTGGGTGCTGGGGGGCGGTGAGTGAGGGGGCAGCAGGGAGTTAGTGTTCAGTGGGGTTTCAGTGTGGGAAGGTGAGAAGGTTCTGGAGATGAACGGTGGGGCTAGTTTCACAACGCTGCGGGCGTCCATCGTGAGTGGTCCACCAGAGGTGGCGGTAGTCAATGAGGCGTTCCGTTCCCACTCCCCCCGGAAAGGGACGGAGTGTTAGTTTGACTTGCTTATCTGCTGTGCAGAACGCTGTCCTGCTCCTGAGGAGAGCGCGGACCAACGGAGGGCCGTCCGCACTCAGGGACGCACAGGATTGCCCAACTTTTCTCATCCGGCAAGAAGCGCGATTTCATCTTCAAGCCAGGGCAGGCGTTGGGGCCCGAGACGCGGGCACACTGCCATCAGGGCTCCTCCTGTCCACGTGCTGCCTCCGCCCATTCCTGTGACAAGGGTGACGGGGGCGCCTTCTTCGGTCTGTGCTCGGGGACAGCCTCAGAAGGCAGCAGATGACCGGGGAGGCGGAGTGTCCTCGACGAGGCTCACACCACACACTCCATATGGGCTCCCACGCCCCCCACCCCCTACTGTGTGCCTCTGCTGTGGTCGAGCCTCTTCGTGCAGTGAGCCGCAGCGTGTGTCCTCACGTGTCGCTGCCCGCGGAGCCCTGGGCGGAAAGCCGTGCCGCGCCCCGTGGGATTCTCGTCTGGGCCTGCAGTAGGAAAGGGAGCGTCACTTCCACGCTCGCAAGTGGACTTTGGTGAGGTCGGTCTGAAGTGAAGCCATGTCACTCGTTGGCGTCAAAAACGCAGAGCGCACGTGCCAGCACCACCGCCACCTCCGAGCAGCTGCTGACACGCAGCGCAGCCGAACGCCCTGGTGACTACTGCTGTCCCTGCAGGGCGGCATGGACAGCCCCGTGGCGGCAGGGCGCTGGGGACCCGGTCGGCAAAGCGGCTGCCTTCTGCTCAGGTCATGCTCCTGGGGCCCTGGGATCGAGCCCCGCATCGGGCCCCCTGCTCGGTGAGGGGCCTGCTTCTCCCCTGCCCCCCACCCCTGCTCATGCTCTTTCTCTCTCAGATAAATACGTACAGTCTTAAACCAGCCAACCCAAGGAGTTAAAGTGGACGAATTAGTGCTGTAAGATTGACAGTCCGTTCAAAGACTGTTCTCATGTCTGTATTGAAACAGCCTGAAAATCTGTATGTATGTTGTACTTCCCTAGTGTTCAGTTTTTGTTTTTGTTTTTGCAGCTAAGTTTTATTATTTTTTTACTTACTTATTTTTTAAAGATTTTATTTATTTGAGACAGCAAGAGAGAGCACAAGCAGGAGCAGAGGGAGAGAAGTGGACTTACTCCCCGCTGAGCAGGGAGCCCGATGTGGGCTCCATCCAAAGATCCTGGGATCATGACCTGCGGGAGGCAGGTGCTTTAACCAACTGAGCCACCCAGGCGTCACTTTATTGTTTTTCTAAAAGATTTATTTATATTTTTAGAGGGAGCACTTGCGCATGTGTGCGTGAGGAGGGACCAGGGAGAGAAAGGGAGAGGCTGAAACAGACTCTCTGAGGAGCACGAGCCGCACGTGGGGCTCGATCTCACGACCCTGAGGTCAAGACTGGAGCGAAATCAAGAGTCGGACGCTCCACAGACTGAGCCGGCCAAACTCCCCTGGAATTAGGTTGTAAAAGAAGAGGTCGCGTAAAGACTGGTGAAGACTTACTCAGCTGTGGGGGAGGTGCGATCCACTTACCGCGTCTTCAGAAATTGAACCGCACAGCTGAGGGACAAGAGTCGGGACAGCAGGACAAGGCTTGTTGTCCGGACGACACTTCACATGGCTCTCTTGCAGGCTGGGGCTGGTTTCTGTGTTCTTCTCTCTGATGCTTACACATCAAAAAGCCTTTAAAAAGGTAACACTGTGGGGTGCCTCGGTGGCTCAGTGGGTTGGAGCCTCTGCCTTTGGCTTGGATCATGATCCCAGGGTCCTGGGATCGAGCCCCGCATCAGGCTCTCTGCTCGGCGGGGAGCCTGCTTTCTCCTCTCTCTGCTGCCTGCCTCTCTGTCTACTTGTGATCTCTGTCAAATAAATTAAAAAAAAAAAAAAGGTAACACTGCGCTGGCAAAAGCTTATGCTGACTTATAAATTTAGAGAGAAATTCAGTCCACGATCAGAAAGCAGGAGAGCCAGATCTGATGTAGTAGTTTTCCTACTTGGGATAAAAGAGGGTGTGTAAGGAAACGAGGAGCATCAGCCTAACCAAACTGGCCCACAGCCCCTGGTGTCTCGAGGATGTGGTCATCTCCTGCTCCAGAGTCTTTCGTGAACATGCGTGCACACACCTGTTCGTGACACGTTCTTGTGGGTGGCAAGTAAGAACCAGGCTCTTGGGGTGCTGGGACGGTGTCTTCTCAGAAAACAAAACAGAGGGCCCCAAGGTTCAGGAACTACCTTCGGCTCAGGTCATGATCCTAGGATCGAGTCCCACTTTGGGCTCCCAGCTCCGCGGGCAGTCTGCTGCTCTCTCTGCCCTTTTCCCCTCTCATGCTCTTGCTCTCTCTCTGTCCCAAATTAATGAATAAAATCTTTTAAAACAAACAAAAGAAACCAAAATCAAAAGAAAAAAAAATGTGGAGGCTGAGAGAAGAAATCCGGACTTTATTTTCTAATGAAACTCCTGACAGCTTTGTGGAAAGAAGTTTCCATAGGCTCTGTGAAAAAGCCCACCTCCCGTGGTGCGTTTTCAGCGACGGCTTGCGTGGCTGTGTCATTAAGCATCACCTGCCAGACGACCCCACCTTAACCCACCTCTCTGTAAATGCGGTCCCTGTCAGAGACAGAAGGCTGATTTTTCTCTTTAGAGAAAAACCAGCAGCAGTTTTACAATTGGGAACACTTGGCGACATCTGGAGACGTTTTTGATCGTCACAACTCCAAGGGGGTGCGCGAGGTGGTGCTGGCCTCTGCTGAGGGGAGGCCAGGGAGACTGTGGCAGGGAGACTGCCCAGCGTCCTCCAGGGCCCGGGCAGCCCCAGAACAGAGGGTCATCTGGCCCCCAGGGTCAGAAGTGCCGGCACGAAGAGACTGTTAGATTTTCCTTCTCCCCAAGCACCCCACATGAGCGAATACGGAGAGCAGAGCGAGGGGTGGTGTCTGAGGCATTTCAGGCTGCTGTGACAGCACAGCACGGACCGGGCATATTCACCAATAGACGTGTCCGTCTTGCAACTCTGGAGGCTGGAAGTCTGAGATCAAGGCGCTGGCCAGTGTGGTGTCTGGTGAGGATCTGCTTCCCATTTCCTAGATGGGCGTCTGCACATTGTACCCTCACTCGGCCGAGACCAAGGGCTCTACACAGTGCTTGTAGGACTGACGTGCAGAGAGCTCCCTGCAGCCCCAGACCTGTGGGCAGTTCACACGATGACAGCCTTCATCTTCGAAGCCCGCAGCAGAGTGTCTCTCTCCAGGACACTAAGAAAGAGTCTTACATGCTATAACAAGAGTTAGGAGAATGACATGTGGTCACCTTTGCCGTAGGACATAACCTAAGGAGTAGAGTGACATCCCTGTCCTTTGATGTGTTCCGCGGGGGTAGAAGTGAGTCCCAGGTATTGCCCACACGTGGAAAGGGGCTCTTAGCAGGGTGGGGCTCCTGCGTGTGTCCCTTACAGCAGCCTTTAGGGTGCATCCTTGAAGGTCTTCCTTGCCCTTTCATCTTTATTCTCAATAAGCACAAAGTTAGTTCTCATTTAATGTTAAACGTTTTGGCACCAGTAAAATGTATGATGTGGAAATGCATGAAATTTCATACACTGCAAGTGTACGGTGTGGCCCGTGAAGACCGTTCCCCAACAGCCAGGGACGTTCTGGCTTGGTGACCTCCCTGAAAGGGGTCCTGGCCTTTCTTGGCTTTGGCTCGTCTTGGCGTGAGTGATCTGAGAAGAGCTCTGCCGCGTGGTCGGCGTCTCTCCTCTCCGGGCTCGCTTGCTCACACGCTACCGGGATCGTTGGGGAGAAAACCAGCTTCTCTGTTCGGTTGCTCCTTGTCCGTGCTCCATCTCTCTGAGACCTGGCTTCTTTATGGAAATGATGTCAAGGTGACGTGTACTCTTCTCCCTCGTGGGTTTTCCTCCTCAGTGCTGCCTGCAGCCTATAGGTACAGTGACCATCAGGTGTATCGTTGAAACTTCATGAGTGAGAGGTAGGAAAATTCATCATCTTCCCAAACAGCACGTGCGGTCTGGTCCATGTAATCACCTGCCCTAGCGGTGTCGACGTGACCTCTGGTCTACTCCTGAATCTTCTCCGTCTGGGCAAGTGCCTCGTGTCGTACCCTCCTGAGCCCGTCAGTGCACCTCAGGGTTCGTTCGTGCTCGTTACCAAGTATGTGGTCATCCAGTGCCTCTGTGATTTTTGTTGAATAGAAGGTTGGGTTTTCGTTTTCTGTTCCTGAATTTGTCATTTGTGTGGCTTATCCTGGACCCTGTCTCAGTCTTGGAAAATACACCAGTGCCTTTTCCTCTTTTTATTGATTTATTTATATTTATTTATTTATTTATTTTTAAAAAGATTTTATTTATTTGACAGAGAGAGATCACAAGCAGGCAGAGAGTCAGGCAGAGAGGGAAGGGGAAGCAGGCTCCCTGCTGAGCAGAGAGCCCGACGCGGGGCTCGATCCCAGGATCCCGAGATCATGACCCGAGCCAAAGGCAGCGGCTTAACCCACTCAGCCACCCAGGCGCCCCACCTCTTTTTATTTTTTTGAAATTTTCTCCTGGATCTATTTTTATATACATGAAAAAAATGCATATATATGTACGTATTAACAAAATTATGATTACTTTCATGGTTATACGATCATGGTTACGATTTTTTTCAGTCGTTCTCAGAAAAAAAAAAAATGCAGAATACAGGCAGTGTTTCAAAACTGTCTTCCCACTTTTTCTTGTCGTCTCACAGAGGGTGGCTCCCGCATCCGACAGACCTCATCGCCGCGAGGTGAGGCTAAGATGAGCATAACCAGTGACGAGGTGAACTTCCTGGTGTATCGCTATCTCCAGGAGTCAGGTAAGAGGCTTGGGTTTCGGTTAGTAGCAAACGCACCTGCGGCGTGGTGCGTGCGGAAGCAGCCGGCATGGATCGAAAAGCCAGGCTAGAGAAGAAGAGCACACGGCATTCTCACTAAGAGAGCTGGAGGGGAGAAGGTTCTGGGGCTGCCCTGCTCCTGGGGTGGGACGGGGCGTGTGTTCTTTCTTCCCTTGATCTCTCTCTGCCCAGATGAGGTCAGATGGCAGTTAAGGTCAAGAGCAGTTGGGAAAAACATGGAAAGGGCGTTAACGGAGGGGCTGGTGTGTCTTCGTGGTGTCGTGTTTATGTGAGCCTCTCGGACTGAAGATCACGGATTTTTTGAGCTCCTAAACCACACCCCACCATGGGCCCATGGCCATTTCCTGAAATATAGCAGTAGTTCTGGTCTCCTCCAACACTTCTGATTATGACCAAGATGTCACTTTATAGTAAGCAAGGTACAGGCCAGACCTGTGCTCTCCGCCAACGTTATGGACCTTGTGAGTAGCCGCTGGCACCCTCAGGGGCCGGGGGAGGGGGCTGACAAGAGCCTGGGGTGCAGGGTCTGGCCGGGCTTTGTCACAGGACAGCAGCAGCCCTCTGAGGAGTCCTTGGACGCCTGCGAGCCCGGATTTGTGCGTTAGACCGTGTCACAGCTGCCCCCCACGGCGTGGCCTCCACAAAGTTGAATGGACTGCGTGTGGGTGCTTTCTTAAATTCGCAAAACTCTGATTTCTTTTCGAATGAACGTTGTTAGATTTTTAATTAATTTCTTTTTTTTTTTTTTTTTTTTTTAAAGATTTTATTTATTTATTTGACAGAGAGAAATCACAAGTAGACGGAGAGGCAGGCAGAGAGAGGAAGGGAAGCAGGCTCCCCGCTGAGCAGAGAGCCCGATGCGGGACTCGATCCCAAGACCCTGAGATCATGACCTGAGCCGAAGGCAGCGGCTTAATCCACTGAGCCACCCAGGCGCCCAGATTTTTAATTAATTTCTAAAGTGAATATTGTCTTTAAACTTGGAAAGCTTTAAAATTTTTCTTCTGAGACGCACAAAATGACATTGATGAGAAACATGGTTGTCACCACCTACCCGCCCACACTGAGAACTACCCCACTTCCAGGGCCCGCGGGACGCCCATGTTCGACTCTGCGGTGCCGTCGCCTCTTTCCAGTGCTGACCGCCTGCCCGGGTTTGGCGCTTGTTGTCCCCACATACTTATGCGCACACGGTGTCTTCCTGAGCCGGGCAGGCCCTGGCATGTTAGTTCCCCGCGGCACTGTAACAAAGTAGGCAGACCGGGCAGCCCAGATGGAGATGGCTTGTCCCACCGTGTGGGAGCACGGATGCCCAGATTCCGGGTGTGGGCCGTGTGAGTGGCTTCTGAGGCCAAGAAGGGGTCTGTCCCGTGCCTGTCTCCCGGCTTCGGGTATGTCGCCCATCGTCTCTGCTGTTCCTTGGCGGCGGCATCACGCCTGTGTCAGTCCTCATTGCACGCGGCCTCCTTCCCGGGTGCGTCTGCTTCTCCCTCTGTCCCAGCGTGTCCCGTTTCTCCTCCTGGATTAAGCCTCACCAGACTCTGGTATAACCTGGTCTTAACGCATTAGATCTGCACTGAGACCTCGTTTCCAAATGAAGCCACTTTCTGAGCTGTGCCGGGGGCCTAGGACTTAGGGATTTGGGGCAGGACACAGATCAACCCACAGCCAGTGGCCTTGTGCGTTATTTAAACTTCCTATGCTTGGTATCCTATTGTTTATGTTCTGCAACTTGATTTTTCAAGAAGGGAACCAGTTCCTGGGCCTTTCTACCTTCCAGAGGCACACGGACAAGACTGAGGGGAAACCAGCTTGTGAGTCCCTGAGTCTGGGCTCTTCCAGAGTCAGCCTGGAAGGCTGAGCAGGGCAGGTGTTCCGTCCAGACCTCGCAGCTCAGACTCAGACCCTTCAACAAGTTCTGGACCCCACTGGAGCCTCTCCTTCCCTGCAAATAAAAAAATACAGTGGTTATCCTGGGCAAAAGTCATGAGCACTGGACATGTGGTGTGTTACAGACAAACACATCTGCCTGTCGGATCCTGGTTCTCTGTCCCTGGGGACCCCAGGCAGCATTTTTCATAGGAAGTGTGCATTCTTCCTCCGTATATATTAGGTCACTCGGATCAGCTGTTGCCCGACATAATATGAGAGAAATTGATAAAATGTATATGACCCCAGCCCTGTGGATCTGGGGAGTCACGGGCACCTGTCACTCACCCTGAGGAGTCGGGGGAACTGCCCGCCGTCCTGTGGACTTTGAGCATTGAATTCGAGAGCCCTTTCTGTGTACACCCTTCAGTACGGATATAGGATGGAGGCAAAAACACGGTCAGAATGCGGTCGGAACTCACAGGCTGAACGTCAGGATAAATAAGGGATGTGAAAACTGTGTGCCTGGCCTGGGGGGAGGGTGTGGGGCGGGGGGGCGGTCCCTGGGGCTTGAGGCCCAGGGCAAGGGCGCTGCTGTCCTCTTTGAATAAATGCGGAGACCATCCCTCCCCCAGAAAGGCCACGCTTCCTTTTGTCCTGTTTGTTGACGCTTGGCTCCTCTGTCACCAGGCCCTGAGGAGAGGAGTCTGGGGACAGGAGGACAGGATCTCACCAGTGTGGGTTTTCTGTGTGGGAACTCCGGTCCCGTCGGTCCAAGTCCTTTCATACACGTGTGGCGTGCATCTTCCAGAAAACCAGGCCTCCCCTTTCCTCTGAGGAGCGCGTGAGTCCTAGAGTGGACTGGAGGCCCCCACGAGGACGGGTTCCAGAGCAGGCGGAGAAATACCAAGAGGTCTTTTTGGGGTCATTGTCTGTGTTTTTCTCAAACCTTTAGTTTGGCACATCTCTCTTGAGCGCCCGCCCAGTGCCAAGAGCATCTTCTCAGCCTGTCAGTGTCTCCTTTCTAGCTCCGGGGGTTAGGGGGCTGTGGGGAAGACACACATTCCTCCAGCGGGCCTCCCCTTCAGGCATCTCTGCTCTCCCCCGCATACGTACAGCCGCTCATCGGAAATAAGCCCAGTGTCCCCGTAGGTGACTCATTCTTCCGCGCCTCCCCATCTGGGTTTCTCTGCCAGAAGGCAGCAGGAGGTTCTCTGTTGGCAAGGCCTGTGCAGCAGGCCCCATCCGTATGCCCTGTGTGGTGCGGAGGAGGGAAGCAGGGACGGACGGAGGGGGCGGTGGGCTGGGGATGGCCTCAGCTCCTTCTCTGGTCCATGTGCTCTTTGCTTTGGCGGTCGGGGACAGCCCCAGAAAGTTCCCGCCCACTTGCTCGTGGGCAGTGAGGAGCAAGTTCCCTAGAACCCCGGGTGTTCCTGGTCTGGCCACCTGAGCTAGAGGCAAGAGCCTGCCTTCTCCGTGCTGGGCCGCAGATGCCATCCCTGGCCGTCCTGTCTCCAGCCCCTTCCATCCTCGTCCCGTTCCCATATCCGCTGGCGGTGCGGATGCAGATGCCGGGAGTCCCCACAGGAACCTTTCTCTCCTCGAGAGTGGGAAGCCGTGTGTCGAAGAGGACACCTTCCCGGGTGGGAGAATCCAGGTCACCCGTCTACAGACTGGGGAAACGAGCCTCAAAAGCGGGTTTGCTCCCTTACTCTGCCCCCGAGTGGCAGCTTCGATGTCACTGTAGGTTCTTCTCTGGCCCTCCCTCCCCCGGAAGCGCGGCCGGAGATAGTCCACCCAGACGGGAGCCCCGCAGCCTGCAAGGCAGGCGTTTCTGTTGGGACCGCCGTTAGTTGTGTGGGGCCGGCCGGGGCCTTGCCCTACACGCGCTCGCCGACTGCCATGGACTGTGAGCCCGCGCGGTCCTGGCGTCACGGCGTTCTGGAAGAAGACACTGCCGGTTGGTGAGCGAGGCTTGGCAGTGAGGCGGAAGGAGTGTGGAAGTGCCGGCTCCGGCACCAGAGCGGCCGAGCCGGCCTGCTTCGGAGCTGTGGCAGTCCAGCCTCGAGGGCTAAGGCTTGGCTGGCTTCTTCCTTATGGGGCGCACCCCTTCCCCCTCCGGCCCACCGCACCATCGCAGGGAGCAAGGCGGAGGACCGGGCTGCAGCCTGCCCGGGCTGGTGTGAGCAGCTCCTGCAAAGACTGGGGGAGTGGCCGGTTGCTTGTCCTGCTTTTCTCTGAACGTAGCGGGGGGCGGACACCCCCTCCAGCTCCGCGTGAAGAAGGGAGAGCATCCGTGAGTCTCTGTGAGTCCGAGTGTTTCCTCCGGGCCTTCGTCCCCAGAGCCAGACTGCGAGGGAGAGTTCTCCCAGACCCAGCTGGCGAGGGAGTCCGTGGGCACGGGGCGCTGCTGGAAGGCGGCCCTGCCACCAGCGGGGAGGGCGGCCGCCTGGGGTTGCCCAGACTCTGCCGGTGAAGGAGCCCAAATGCTCGGCTTTGGCGGGTTTCTCAGGGAGGGGAGTGTCTGTGCCTCGTCGCGTCGGCCAGGCCAGTCCGTGTCTGCTGGGGGGAAAGAGGGTCCGTGCGGCTGGGTCGTGGTCACAGTCGCGACTGGAGACGAGAGACGGGCCGGGGGGTTGGAGCCGGATTTTCCACAGTGGTTACGCGGTGACCGGACTGTTTCTCCACGGGCTCTCGTTCGGCGCCATGAGCTGGAGAGGCCTTCACGCTGTCAGAGGCGCCCGCAGCCGGTTCTCCGTCGCCGCGTCCTGTTCCGTTTCAGGAGTGCGTAGCCGTGGACGTGTCGGTTCTCCTGTTGAAGAACGTCGGGGTTGTTTCCGGGTTTTGACGATCACGGCTACGGCTGTCGCGGACATCGGCGAACAGTGTTTCCATGGGAGCGTAGGCTTCCGTTGCTCCTGGGGAAGCATCTGGGCGTGGGGTTGCTGGCCGGCGTGGTCAGCATGGGCTTCTCTCAGAAGCCACCGCAGGCTTCGCCGTGCGTCCGGGCCGCGAGGCCCGTGAGAGAGGGCAGGGGGTTTGTTGGGACTGCGGGAGCAGCGCTGACTGTGACCATGTCGCGGGGCTGCGTTGGGAAGGGGCTGGAAGAACGGCAGCCGGCAGGCAGGTCAGCAGGATACTGGTGACGCTTTCCGCTTCCTCTTCGGGTTTAAAATTAGCCTTCGCGACCTGTCCGGGGTCACGGCTTCCTCCGCGGACTTCCGTCCGGAGCTGCCGAGTGATGGAGCGGCCACAGACGCAGCCTGTCTCCTCGCTCCGCAGCCTGGGGACACGACGGGGCACCAGGACTGGCCGCACGTCCCTCTGCGTGGGCTTCCGGGCCGAGAACCGGTTCCCGCAGCCCGGCCCCCCTCCGCAGGGCGTCTGCGGAGAGATTGCCCGCTGCCCTGCTCACGCACTGCGGGACTCGGGCCTCGCCCCACCTCGGGTTTTGGGACTGAGCGCCACAGCCCCTGAAGAGGAGGCAGAGGCTTCACGGAACCCTGGGACGATAGTTGCTGTTTCTGCTGGCGACAAAGAAAACACCTGTGAGGAATGTTTTGTCGTCGGGTGGTGGGTGTGTTACCAGGCTGTGTGGCCTGAGGGCCGTCATTTCAAAGATTTCAGGTAGTAAAAGGAGTTGATCATGACGGGCGATGGGAAAACCTGATTTATCCTATCTCAGAAATCGCCAGGCTGATGAACTTCATTCTTCGTTGGGAAGGGTTCCAGGTGTGATTGAGAACTCCTTGAACAGAGAGCTGCTTCTCTGATCTGTCATGATTTGTCGTCAAGAGACCAATTTATTAAACCCGTTTATCATTCCCGTTAATGTCACCATGCGTTCATTATTCACGGAGAAGCGCTGGCTGTTCTCTAAAGTGAAAATCTGCTTGTTAGACGGGGTCTGTTTTCTGAAAGAGCCATGTCTACACACGTGTTGACTCACTACGTAGAATTGGGCATGTTTCCTTGGATTTACATAATGCACGCATAGTTCCGTATTACATGTTGTCCTTGGATTGTTCTAGATTACGTGTCATCCAAGGAGGACAGTGAAATACCAGTGCTTGCAGTTTCCAGCTCCACAGCAGCACTTAGTTGCCATTTCTCCTTCGTTTTGTGGGGCTTCTAGGCCAAGACAGAGGTAAAGATTTCCTTGCCGGCTGCCAAGCACCTTTTCATGCCCTGATGTCCCAGGACGCACGAGGTCAGCGTGGTTAGGACCTAAGAGGAGAGCGAGTGAGGCTTAGGCGGCATTTTGTCTCCACAGCAAGCCCCAGGACAACTAAAGGTCATTCCGTTCTAAACACACAGAGAGCTTTTACTTTCTGGAAAGATTACGGAGCCGTTTCAAAATCAGGCCTGTGTGCACAGCGGCTTCCTGGGGCCAGGTTGAGGAAGGAGCCTGTTGGGTTAAGCGAGAGAGCCGGGCTGTGCTGGGGGAACCAGCCAAGGCCCCTGAAGGGTGGAGCGGGGCTGAGGGAGCGGGTCTCCTCTTTCCTGGGGGAGAAGGGGCACCCTCAGCAGATGCCCGGCTCTTTCCTCAAACAGTCTGAGGGTACAGAGCTCTCCTCAGGTACACCACCAGGTGATGTAGGGCCTTTGCAACGGTACTTTTTAATCTAATTGAGTTTTTTGAAAGATTTTATTTACTTGGGCAAGTGAGCGAGAGTGAGGGAGAGCATGAGCGGGACAGGAGCAGCGGGCTCCCCCTGAGCACGAGTGCCATGTGGGACCCCATCCCGGGAGCTCGAGAAAGCACAGAGGTTACTGGGGGCTCGGCGGGTGGGACGGAGGCTTAGTGTTGGGTGGGGACAGAGTTTCTCTTTGGGCAGATGACAGAGTTCTGGAGAGACATGGCGGGCGTTTGCACCCCTGACCTGTGTGCTCAGAAAGGGTCTCCGGAGAATTGTGTCAGCTCCCACAGGCCGGTGTCAGAACGCCGCATCCTGGACGGTCCCTCCTGCTGAACTTACAGTGATAAGACCGGAGGCAGGGCCGCTGGGGTTGGGTGGCTCTAAGTGCAGAGGGCTTGTTTGGGGGAGTTCTTCCGTGCCGATGGAAGAGCTCTGTGTCTGGACCGTGGCGATGATCATGGCGTGCGGATGCATAGGATGAAATTATACACGTGTGGGTTAGATGCACGCACGCAGGTCAGAGGGTTGGCAGTCCTAACCTGTCAGTGACGAATCCGTAATAATTCCCTAATTACAAAATAGAAACCCCAAACACTATTTTGCACTTCCATTACTGCAGTTTTGTGTGTGGGTCAGTAACACAAAGACCGTCCAGACGTCTTAAGTGAATTTTGCAGGTCATTCGGCATCCTGTGGGCCCGGGATTTGACGGGGACGTTCTTTTGTGTCATGGATTTGAGTAACCGGCGTGCCCCTTGGAAAACGTTTGGTCACGCAGACCTTCTGAGCTGCCTGGAAACAGGAGAAGAGTGAGGAACGGCGGGGAGGTGAGCAGCACGTGTCGCCTCGAGAGCTGGGCGCGGAGCCTCCATGCAAAGGTGGGCAAGCGCAGGTGGACATTGTGTGCTGCTGCCGCCGCCGCCGCCTTGGGGATTCCCGGGAGAAGGAAGGCTGCGTGTGCCTGGGGCCACAGACCCCCAGGCTGCGTGCAGGCCAGGAGGGGTGGAATAAGGGGTAAACGTGTGGTCTGTGCAGGGCTCCTTCCCCCTTCTTTTTAAGCGAGTCTTAAAGGGTTTTTGAAATACTTCCTTGGGGGGGTGTCTGGCTGGTTCAGTCGGTGGAGCACGGGACTCTAGATCTTGGGGTTGTGAGTTTGAGCCCCATGGCGGCTGTAGAGATTATGTCCAAATAAAATCCTTGAAATAATATAGAATGGGGGGAGGAGCACGGGAAAAACCCCACTCTCTTAGGAACTTGAGCTCAAAGGATTTTGTAATGCATCTGTGGTCCGCCTAAGAGAGGTGGGCAGATCTGAGGGTCTTGGCCTCCTCAGGTACTCTGACCACACGTCACACATTACCCAGAGGCTTTCAGCCCCTTCACGGCGGTCCACACTCTTGGCACGTGGGGCCAGCTCCGTCTCTGTCCAGTGTTAGAGGGTCTTGAGCAGCTCCCTGGCCTCTGTCCACTGAATGCCAGTAACATCCCCCCACCCCGTGTTGTCCCCACCAGGGATGTCCTGGGCCTTGCCAGATGGACCCTTGAACGTGCACTCGCCCCCGGTGGACGACCACGGATGCACGGCCTTTAGTTCCGGGATGCTTTCATTCCAGCTGGTTTTTATTAGTAAATGGGGTTTTCATAGGTATCTCTTTCTTCACACTTTCTCTTCCTGGGCTCTGTTTTGATTCCTTTTGCTGCAGAACTCAAATAGACTTTAATGATGAGCAAAATGCAGTCCTCGTTTTTATTAAAATTTTCCAGGGTATTTTTTTTTCCCCTCGAGGAAGGCAGATGTCTGCCAAACCTAATAAAATAGGGTTTTTTTGTTTTTTTGGTTCCCGGTTAGGAGGTTGGATAACCAGGAGAAGGGCACTTCTCTTAATAGTCGTGAATAGCTGTGTCTACAAAAATGATGACGCAGCTTTGCCCACTGTAATCCCAGCAGCAGACAAATCACCCAGTCAGCTGCGCTGTGTTTCCCGGGACCGTGGAATGCCTTCTTATGCAAGACACGTTTCCACAGATTCGGGAAATCGTTTTAAAACGGCTCAGCTATCTTCATTTAAACCGAAGTTCAGGGCTTACTGTTCAGCTGAGTCTCTAAAAATATGTTTTGACTGCACTGGCTCTTCTCCATAGCTAATGTGTGTCTCTGTTGAAAGAGAGAGGCATTTCTTGGAGATCGTGGTCGCCTTTGCTTTAGAAGTAATAAAGGAAAGCATTCGTTCCGTCACGTGACACGTAAGGAAGACGCGGCCAACGCGCCCACGTTCCTGTCCGCTGGAAGGATCGCTGCAGTCCTGCAGGGCCCTCCTGTCTCCGCGGGTAGGAGCCGCGCGCTCCTGATGGGGCGTCCGCACTCCCCCACACCAGGGGGAGTCACAGGGCTTAGGAGAGGTTATTCTCAGTCAATTACAGCAGAAAGATCTAGATTATAAAGGACAGCACAATGACTTTATTTTTTTGTAAAGATTTCATTTATTTGAGAGTGAGGAACCATGGACGGGGGAGGGGGCGGACGGCGAGGGAGAAACAGACTCCCCACTGAGCAGGGAGCCCCATACGGGGGTCGATCCCAGGACCCTGAGATGATGACCCAAGCTGAAGGCAGAGGCTTCACCGACGGAGCCACCCAGGCGTCCCCACATTGACTTTACGGTTTCCAGTCCTGTGCGGTCTGTTTGAAAGTTGCTAAGAGAGTGAATTGTCGGTGTTCTTGGCCGCATCAGATAAATGTGATGTGGCACAACCCAGAACTCTGGGAGGTGATGGAGGTCTTAACTAACATGATCGTGGTGATTGTTTCATGTTGTGTGTGGCTGTCACATCTTCACGTTCTGCAGCTGGAACGGATGTGATGTTGGAGGGGGTGCCTGTCTGCGTAAAGCCAAGGGGAGGGAGAAAACGGAGCATCCCTGCAGTAGGCTGCATGAGGCCCGGTCCGGGTGGAACTACGCACACGCGGACAGGTGTACCGTTGCCGCAGACCCACGACGGCCCTTCATTCCCCTAAGCAGCACGGACAGTGCTCTAACCACCCGAGTGTGGGTGTCCGTCCTGTAGGGCGTGCAGTGTCCGCTGAGCGGGGACAGAAGGGGAACTTGGGGGAGCTCTGTGATTGCCCCTGCCGCAGTCCCCGAGTTTAAATCTGGGCTGTGGTTGTATATCTGTCATCTGCACATTTGTGTGTGTGTGTTGTACTTCAACTGAAAAAATACCCGAGAATGTAGGGTGGAGTAAGTAGCTGGAGGGTGTGCACGATGCCGCTTCCTTTCCTCTGGAGAAAAATAAACCGTCCCTCGCTCCCTCTGTGGCATCACTGGTTCACACTCCTCCAGCAGAGAAGCACACCCATGTTCCCTTTGCGCAGTGCGGTCCGTGGGGTGCCGTCGCCAGCCGACATGCCCTGCGCGTGCATTGTTCCCTTACAGACCCTCTTGAAGTGGCGCTAGTTGCAAACGAGCTCCTCTTCATTCAGAGCCAGTCTGCTTTTATCCTGAACCGCTGTTCTGGTTTGGTGATAAAGCCCCGTCGAGTGGCCGCGTGGAGTGCTGACACTGCTGTTCTTCTGTCCCCCATGTTCAGAGCCACCACGACCACCCGGGTTCCCAGGCGACTTCGTACCGGCTTCTCGGAGTTGACTGTTGCAACGTGTCTGTGTGTAAATGCTGAGAGTCACGATTTGCCGCTCACGTGTTTATCAGTCCGTTAGAGGGGGAAAAGCAATTAGAACGAACGTGCCTCGATGGTTGGTCAGTTACAGTCATCTAAATGTGGCCTTGCTCCGCGCAGCCCAACAGTTCGCACTGGTGTTAACATCGAAACAGCCGGAGACCCCGTGGAAGGTGCCGGGAGGTGTATGTTCTCACTTCCCACTTGAGTGCCTTGGACGGCATGAGGAGGTCTAGGGCGGTTCCGGTTTCCTCTCTCAGCTGAGGCGGAGCAGCATCTTGCCCTGGTGTCTGTCTGCAGAGTTCACGCACGGTGACACGAAGGCCTTCCTGCTCTACAGCTCTACAGCTCAGATGTCACCTTCGTGTCCTGCGCTCCTGTATTTTATTTCCTGCCAGCTTCCTCCCTTTCCCATTTTTCCTTCCAGACGGACAAGTCAGTCATCTGGACCATGGGACCCAGCCCTGTCCCTTCTCTCCCGTGTCCCAGAGTCTACCCCAGCCTCTCCAGCGACCTTCCCCAGCCTGGGGGTCCACGCCAGCCTTTCCATTGACTCCCCGCTGCCCAGCCTGGGGGTCCACCTACCTCTCCACTGACCCCTGCCCAGCCTGGGGGTCCACCTACCTCTCCACTGACCCCTGCCCAGCCTGGGGATCCACCCCAGCCCCCACTTTGTCTTTCAGACTGCGCTCTTGGGTGAACAGCTCCTGGCTTTCCTCAGTACGATCGCACGTACTGCTGCTGGCGTGTCCTGACCGCTGACCAGCCCCGCCCTCTGAGGATCACCTTCTCCTGTTCCATCATCTTCCACAGTGTCCTTCCTGCTGCCCCCACTTTCCCGTTCTCACCCACTCCTCTAGCAGCAGGCATCTCTCCTGTCCTGCCAGGGTCGCCTCTGTTCCTGTTGTCATGGCCTTGTTGTAGTCGCAGAGCTAGCATTCCTTGTACTGTGTGCCACGCATGATTCCAAGTCCTTGGCAAGTCAGGCCATCACCCCCTCCAAAGCAGATGCGGCTGTGTTTCATGTCCGGGCGGGAAAGCCCGGGCGCCGAGCCAGCGGCGACGTGCCCACGTCTCCTCTCCGGAAGTGCTGCAACTAGGGTCCAGAGCGGGCCGTTGGGCTCCAGAATCTTCCTCTTTTAAACAGTCTTTCTCGATCCTGTTGATGTGGTGCAGTCATCGAGTCGCTCTCTGACGTTAAACCCTACATTCCGGGAGCGGACTCCGCTCGGTCTGGATGTTTCTTCCTTTTTTATACATTACCCAGTGTGGTCGGTTAATACCGTGGGTGATGTATTCGCATTTATCTAACTGGGAGAAGCTGGGGTGTCCCGCTTCTTTTTGAATGTCCTTGTCAGGTGTGGGTATTGGGCTCTGTTGGCCTCAGAAAACAAGTGGAGGGATCCAAAAAATGCCTTTCTGGGAACCTGTTGGCCCCGCCGCCTAATCCAGGCCTCTCCTGGAGAGCGGGGCGCAGAGAACTTACCGTCACGTTTAGACACCAGAGTGTCTGCCCCAGCCCTCCGTGTCCTCTTTGAAGCACGGAAGCAGCCATGACCCAGGATCTAGTTTGCAGGCCTCGTGCGAGACGTGTAACAAAATATGGGCATTCCTTCCTCCCTTACCCACAACCCATGTGTTGCGTATTTCCTATTCCCTTGGCAGACCTCTGTGGCCCTCCCGTGTCACAATAGCCTCAGCTCTTAGTGGCCCATCTGCAGCGTATTATTAATTTATTAATATTTATTAATATTATTTATATTAATATATAATTAATATATAAATATATAATATATAATTAATATATAATATATGATATATTATGATCGTATGTATTATATATAATATAATATATAATATATATTAATTAATATATATTAATATTATTTATAACAGGTATTTATTAATACCTGTTAATATCTTCCTTCGCTCGAAGCCGTTCTGAGATGTGCTGGTCTGCTCGCTGCGTTTGCCATGGTGCACACTAAAATAAACAACGGAAGTTTTAAGATGTTTGCTCCTGCGCGACGCAAACCTATATGGGGTGCTGTGACAGGTTTGGGTGCCAATAAACACCTCAGTGTCCCAGAACACACCAGCCGTCACCATCGTCACCTCAACAGGAGGGCGTGTCCTTTGCATGGTGGCATGGCCCTAGGTAGTGGGGTGCACAGGGCAGTGGAGAGGGGGGAGTCTTACTTCTTCCCACCTAGGGAGGAGCACAGACATCCAGGGTCACCTGTCAGAGGCCGATGAATGTATTACCTTGGACGGGTGTGCAGAGGGAGCCCAGCGCCCCCGACAGGGCACGGGGAGAAGGGGGCGTCTGAGCTGGAATTTCGCAAGCAAGGCCATGTCAAGCAAAATCAAGGAGCTGGCTTGAGGAAGGCCTTGAGGCTTGGCAAAGGCAGCAGAGGGTTCAGGGAGAAGGAGCCAGTTTTCTGGGGGCGGGGGGGGGGGGAGATATGGGGGTCGGAGGACATGGAATGAGAGGAACAAGGAGAAAGTACCGGGAAGCTGGGCTGTCTGCAGGTCACCGGCACGGGGACACGCTCGGCGTGTGCGTTTGGAAGCCGCGATTCCTTCTGAAACTACATCTGGGGGTAGCAGGAGGACAGGATGAACAGGACAGTCCGCCGGAATGCTGGCTGTCGAGACCCTTAGCAAGCCGCGGACCTGCCTGTATTGTGTCCGCGCGAGAAGCAGGGGTGCAGAATTGTGTGATCGTACGGATTCGTGCAGACACTCATCGGCACAGAGGAAGGGGCCGGAAGACATCCCCCCGTGTGCACGGCAGTTGAATCATGTGTAGCAGTGTGTGAGTTATTTCCTTTCTTCCAGATTGCTAGCTCTGTTTTTCCCAGGCTCAGAAGTTCATTTGTACATCTCTTGAGTTGTTAAGAGTGCCGCCCTCGGGGATGAACCTGCCGCGTGGCCTCGGGGCTCATGTTTACCTATCCCCGAACCTCGAGTCCGCAAGGGCTCAGGCTGGCGGCGTGGTCCAGTGCCAGCAGGTGGCGCGTGTGGGCGCCGCGGGGTCCGCGAACCGGGCAGAGACAGCAGCCTCCCTCGCCAGGCTGCCTCGCCCGGGGCCAGTTGTTGGCTCGGGAGGAAGTCGCAACCTTGGCTTATAACCTGACTAATGCTTTCCCCTCCTGGATGTTTCCCATGTTGAGAGGATATTAAAATCTTGGCAGGGTGCACGGTCTGCTACAGTCTGAGGCCCGCGTTGTACTCAGCCGCCACCCTTGGGGTCCAGGCCAGCTGTTCTAAGTGAAACCGTATTTTAACGAGGTCCTTCTGGTATTTCTTTTGGGTGCCGTCCAAGGCAGTTCCATTTTACACCAGATTCCGTGTTACGGCGGGTCATCTAGAACAGGTCTGCAGCCCATAAAAACGTTCTCGCCGCACTCCGCGTTTTGTGGCCACAGGTCAGAGAATTAGGTGGGAAAGGGATGGCTGGGTCTTGAGGACTTTTTTTCCCTCTAAGATAAAGAATCATAAAGCTGATACGCACGTGTGCAGTGGCTGAGAGCGCAGTATCCGAAAGCATTCTCCACATAGTTTATGCTTTTCACCGCGGGTAGACGTCGAATTTCCGTAGGCCAAGAATTGCTTCTTGGGCAGAAAATGTAATCCTCTGGTGAGACAAATCCGTCAATTCCAAAAAGGAGACGTGAACCCACAGCAGACTAGCTGCCGGGGACGAGGGTAGTATGCGTTCCATGTGGACAGCTTGCAGCTCTGTGTGTGTGTGTGTGTGTGTGTGTGTGTGTTTTGCTCTGATTTATCTGACCCCGCTCCCACGCTCTTGCCTTGGCTTCCCTCCAGTCTTTATTTGGACCGACCCCTGTCCCGGCCCCACCACCCTGAATCCCCGCTGTCCCCGCGGAGAGGTAGGCGGGCCGCTGGCCAGGCAGCTGCAGCCCGGGTGCGGAGACCTTGCCGAGCCAGGAAACACGGACTCTGTCACGAAGCGCGATGTTACAGGAACGTCGATGTTCAAAGAAACAAAAGGAAGTGCTGCATCATAAATGAGCAGTCCACGGGGCCTGGGAGATCGGAGCAGGGCGTCCACCAGAGCACTGGGAGCCCAGGAACCCTAGGGCCGTACCGACGATGGCCAGGGCTGTGCAGCTCTCTCCCTCACGAGGATGGCTGCTGCCGGAGCGCCAGAACTAGATTACAGACCTCCAGCGACAGACCCTAAAGTGTGTATTTCCACTTCTGTCCACTAAGGGACATCCCCACCTAGCTACTGCCCCTCCGTGTCCTCCTCAAAGCCACGCCCAGTTCCGTCCTCCGTCTCTGCGTCTGGCCCTGCGTGCGGCGCCACGGCCCTGTCTCTGGGAATCGTTAAGTCATCTGTTCTTTCGATGGTGTGCACCCCTGCCTCTGTGTGGCCCCTCAGGCACCTCTCCAAATTAAACTCCTCTCGGTTTGAGGGCACACAGAGGTCATTTTTAACCGTGGCATGGAATTTTAGGATTGAAAGGGACCTTGGAAATTGTTTAATTCCTCCTACAGTTGTTGTCAGAAAAGGGAGCGAGGAAGCCGATGGGGACAAACCCGGGCCTTGGAGTGCTGAGTGACGGCTGGTGTCTTTGTCAGCAGAGAGAAACCTGAATCCTCCATCGCCGCTTCTGGTTCTCTTCGATCGCGGTCTCTACTCCGAACGCTGCCGTCTTTAGGGGAGTGTCATTGGAAGATAGGATTTATCTTCATTTGCTCTGTGTAACACGGAAAGCATTCAGCCTCGTTTTTGCAATGCAGACCTTGTTTGCAGCTTGCTTGGCCAAAAAGTGTAATGGAAACGGTGTCACTGGTAAGGTGATCGTCTCCCTCTTTTTAAAAAAGGCTCCATTTTGAATCATTTAGAGGTCTCTAAACACATTGCTGGAGTCTGCTGTGTGTGGATTAAGAGCTTGGACTCGGGAAGTCAGACGGCCACTTCTGAGCTGTGTGCCCTTAGGGGGATCCCTTAACTGCTCTCTGACTCAGTTTCCCCATCGGTAACGTGCAGTTCTTACGACTCTGAGCTAATTCAGGAAAAGGGCTAATGCACGTATTCACTGACTATCGTTACTTTTGTTCTTATTCTCAAATACCAAAATTGTCCTAAAATGAAGGTATACGTATGGCCAACAGTCATCGAACTATGAACTCGCATGGCAGTCGGACTTGTTTAAAGCCGGTTTTCCTTCTCGCCTGCTGTTGGGCCTAAATCCTTCATTCCTGTCCTTTGCCGTCACGTCTCTGATTCTGAGAACCGCGAGGAGTCGGTGTCGTTCCGCTGCTTACCGCCCTGTTCTCCCGCCAGCCGCGCGGTTCCTCTCGGCCTTCCTCGAGTTGCCTTTCTGCAGCCCCAGCTGCCCCGCGGTGGGCGCTCTGTCAAGAAGGGAATGCAGCTGGGCTTCCTCCCTTCAAGAAGCTTCTGTCTTCTCGGGAGCGGGGAGGTGCAGAAAGCAGGATGGCGAGTGCCGGGCCCTGCGGGAGCTCAGGACAGACAGCCATCTTTCCCGCCCGCGAGGACCAGAGGAGCCTTCGCGGAGGAGGGCCACCTGGCCGCCACCATGACGACGGAGCAGGTGTCCACGGTGGTGACAGACGGCCATTCGGGAGCCGACGTTCGAGACCTCTGACTGTGGAAACGCGGTCCCGCCCCCTCTTTGTTATGGGGCACTACTCTCTGCACTGTAGGACGCTGAGTGTCCCTGGTCTGTCCCTATTAGATGCCCGTAGAATCCCCTCCCCCACGAGCACATGCCTGTGACAACCAAAAATGTCTGCAGACATTGCATCTGCCCCAAGGGGACAGACTCGCCCTCCCTTGACAACCAGGAACCCCTGTTCTAGATCAGGAGAGCGGCATAAGCAGAGTCCCTCTAGGGAAGCAGGAAGCAGGTGAGCGGAGGCGCCCGGGGAGCCCCTGGGAGGTGCCCTAGCTCACGGTCGGGTACGGGGGCCTTCCAGGCTCAGGTGAGGGGTCTTGCCCGGGCCTGCAGGCTCCTGATGGCTCTTGAGAAGGAGAACCCCGGACCCCACGTGCTGAATCAGGGAAGATAGCGTGCCGGTTTGGTGCGTCTTCCGCAGGATGTGTAAATACGGCGCGCTGCAGCATGACATAATGGAGGCTCTCACTAAACGTCCCTCCCGTTGTCATCCTCACGCCGTCAGGCAGAGTAGAAGAGCGTCTTGTGCCTTTGTGCTCCTGTCGCAAAATGCCCCAGACGGAGGGGCCCAGAGACAGTAGACGTTTCCTGCTCACAGTTCCGATAAAACTTTATTTGCACATACAAGCAGTGGGCCACACTTGGCCTGTGGGCCTCCCTTGGCCTTCCCCTGATCTAGACAGTTAGAATTAAACGTGTGCATTGGCTTCGGGCGGCTGTCTGCACTCAGGCGGGCAGGTTCGTGAAATCTGTAGTCCAGATTCTGCGGAAGATGCCCCAGGTGGTGCCCTCGGCCTTTGTTTCAGCTGAAGACGCAAAACCACCCTCACGGCTGCCCTGAGTATTACACGTCTGCTTTCCTCTGCCAGATAAGCAGGATTTTGAAGGGCCACGGAGCGATAATTTATTTAGCAGGTTTTGCTGATGAATCAGGCCAGCATTAACTGGGCAGAACGGTTCAGCCATACACCTGGTGGACGTGGTCCGTGCAGGCCGTGGTGGAAGAGGTGTGGTCCAGCGGTGGGGTCCTCGCAAGAAACTGCGAACATGTACTTGGTTTGTTTCAAATCTGTTTTTATTGCCTCGTTGTGTGAGACAAATGCGTGTACAGGCTCTTTTCCTCTCTCCTGAGGAAAACAAAGGATTTCCCTCTGGAAGGTCTCACCACGTTTTCTATAAAATGTCATGTTTGTTTTAAGCCTTTCCCAGTGGGTCGTGATCACACACTTCTCCTTGGAAGTATTCCTACCTTCTCGGGTGGTTTCCCGTGACCGTGTGTTACCCGAAGTCTGTGGCCAAGTGCACGTAGAGGCTGGCTTGCCTTCAGGGGCAAGTACCTCCCTCCCGCATTGTGTTTGTAAGTCCAGCAGAAGTGTGAGGATTCTGCGTGTCCTTCAGGGGTCTCGTTTGGGCTCCCAGCAGTCAGCCATGGCGGGATTGAGTAGGCAGCATCTGGACCACTCGGGGTGGTCACGACTAGTGCCGGTGACACAGGCATCCCTCCGGGAGAAGCCAGAGGTATGGTCACGACTAGTGGTGGTGACAACGGGCATCCCTCCGGGAGAACCCAGAGGTGCTGCTTGGCGTTCTGTGACACACAGGACCGTGCTCCTGGCAGCAGAGAAGGATCCGGCCCGGCGCAGGTCATGCCGCAGCTCAGAAATCCTGCTGTCGGCAGCTGGCGCGGGGGTACCTCTTCCGGAGTAGGTGGCCGGCCTGCTGCTTCGGTGATGGCTCCGGGCTGGCCGGGGTCAGACCCGGGGACGCCCGCGTGGAGCCCTGACACAGGTCTTCCATCGCGGTGCCCCCAGGCCTTTACTCCCCTCCTTTTTCACGGCTTCACACCTGCCGCTGGGCCAGTTCCGCCTGTCTCGGTCTTCGTCAGGCACATGGTGACATGATGTGCTTTGTTCCCACTGCTGTCCCCTTGGACGGAGGAGAAGCGTTGAAGGCGGAAGGGGTGCGAGGCCCGGGAGCCCCACCGCTCCAGCAGACTGCCGGTGCATAGGCCTCCTAGCTGCGGAGTCCCGTGGGGCCTGCCCCGGGGGAGAAGCCTCCAGCCCGAGGGGCCAGTTTTCCAGGATGGCGTCTCACACGCCTCACTGGCGCACAGCAGAGCCCCGGTGACCAGGGCCTGAGAGAAAGTGCTCAAGCGGGCCTTGCCCACGTGGTCTGTGGACAGCCCCCGTTCCACGATGAGCGAGCGTCAGGATGGCAAAGTGTCCGAGGGACAGTTTCCCCCAGTGTCCTCCCTGTACAGATGAGGAAAGTGGAGAAGGAATGTTTCCCCCAGTTCCTGGTCTTGCCCGGATTCAAGGACGTATGCCCGCCTGCTGCTCTCACGCCGGTTCTCCCGTCCACTCCTTGATACGCCGTATCCCCACAGGGTAGAACAGGACAGAGAGGCCCGGCCAGATGGCCTGAGCCAGGCGCTCGGTGGGAAGTCAGGGCGGACCCCAGCGCTCCGGACCAGTCTGACATTCTCTGCACCTGGCCCTCCCGCTTGCCCCGATGAAGGCGGGGTGGTCAGAAGTCGGGAAGAAAGCCTTCAAAACAGTGGATGAGAAAACCGTTGGTGTGAGGCCAAGCGTAAATGGCCCAGCGAAAATGCTCAATGAGTTCTAAGCGTGTAGGAGGACCCGTTTCGGAGGTGACATGGAACATTCCCGCGTGTTTCTGAATACACCTGGTTTCCAGTCATGATTTTTTGTTCCCCCCAGTAGGGGACCCAGTAGATGACCCCCAGTAAGGGACATCGCAGATGTTCACGCTTGAGGCGTCACCGTGTACCCTGACCTGCTCGGTCGTCATCTTGCTTCGGTGGGGGACGCTCGTTCTGGCCATTCCTCTCTCGCCCTCGGTCCATCTGCCCAGCTCCGTCCTCCGCGTGCGGCCGGCCTCCCTGAGTGCTCGGAGCGGGGTATGTCGCAGAGCACGGTCACGCACACGGATCCCAAACGGAGGCACCCAGACCTTACACAGGGCCTTGAGACCCCGGATGCAGAAGGAAACCGAGGACGTGGCGGGAGAAGTGGGCTTGTGGCTGGTCCTTCGCAAGTTGCCTGCACCACGTCCGAAACTGTGGCCGACAGAGCCGGCATGGTCCAGCTGGGTGACGCAGTTGGCCTCCATGCAGGGAACTGAAGGCTTCCGGTTCCTGTGCCTGTGCGTGTCAGGGTCCGAGGAAGCCTACAGCTAGAGTTGAAATTCTGCTTTTGCCTCTCATCACACACGTGGGCATTGGACCCGTTCCCTAACTCCTCCAGTCTTTACCGTCCATGTGTGGAAGCCTGTAACAGCACCGACGGAACAGCCACCTTGAAGGTCGTGGACTCCGAGGGCCCAGATTTGCTTCACGGCAGCAGCAGGGTCAGAATCTGCTATTCCGTGTGCGTGCGTAGCAAGTCTGCGGCCGGTGTTGGAGAGGCTGAAGCAGGAAGGGGAGGGGAAGGAAGTGTTCCAGGAGACTGCGTCCTGAGTCTCCCCCAGGCTCTTCTGTTGGGATCCTAGTACTCGGGGGCGGGGCCTTTGCAAGGTGATGCGTGTGTGAGGACAGAATTTCGTGAGCGGGACCCGTGTCCTTCTGCCGTCCGTGCGCTGGCCGTCGGCCCTCCCCAAACCACCAGATGTTGCACCTTGATCGTGCACTTCTGGCCTCCAGAACTGCGAGAAATAAGTGTGAGTCCCCCGGTCCGCAGAGTTTACGTACACCTGCCCACAGGCCGCGCGAAGACATAGAGTGGAGGCTTGAGCTCTCCTCCCCACGGGCGCCATTAGTCACCGAGAGGGACGCCAGGCCCCGCGGGTGGCTTTAGCAGACGTTTCTTGGTGGGCTTGCCTGATGGGCCGAGAGTGGCATCGCACTGCCCGGCTTTGGAGGTCAGCTGCAGCCCTTTAGCCGAGTGCGACGGGTCTGCTGGGGACCCCGCAGGAGCTCGAGATCTGCCCCGTAGAAGGGGGTGCTGCACTTGGGGTGGCAAAGGCACAGGGTGACCAGGAGGCTTAAGGAAAGTCGTTGTGAGGGCTTGGGGCTGTGCCTGGCCTGGAGCAGGCCCCGGTAAGGGCGGCCTCTTACTGTTCTGAGGCCCGTGTGGGTGTGGCCCCACCGTAGACTCTTGAGAGATGCCAGGAGAAGAGCAAGCAGCTGTGGGAGTCCACAGTTCTGCCCTGTTCGCCAGGGGACAGATGGAGAGGAGCCAGGGGCCCTGGGAGCGGGGTCAGCAGCCAGAATGAATTCGTAGTTCCTAATAGGAGAACATCGCTGTGGCCCTGAGCAGTGGTGACAATTCCAGGCAACGGGGAGTCAGGCCAGTGTCTAAGGGTTCCTGCTCCCCCCGACCTGAGGTTTTCCGTGTCTGCACCGCGCTGGAAACCTGACCGGGGAAACCTTGGTGATGAGACTTCTGGCACGGAGTGGGCCCCGGGAGGAGTCACTAGTCAGCACGGGCTGCTGGTTCCATCTTGCCCTGAGGGGTGGGGAAAGGTAGGAGCCAGAGGGCAAGGTCGAAGGCAGGGGGAGGCGGGAGTATAGGGCCTTGGCTTCTGGCCCCGGAGGGCGGGCCTGCACCCGTCGTTGGCACGTGTGGTCTGGCGAGGGAGTCTGTGGCCGCCGTGCAGCCAAGCCTGCCGGTCACCATGGCTGGCCCAGGACTCGAGGAAAGAGAGAGAGGACGTGTTTTCTGTAGTCCTTAGAACCAGGCACTGGGGGATGGATGGGCAGGCCGCGGACGAGCAGGAAGTCGACGGAGGAAAGGAGAGGAGAATGCAAGCCCAGAAAGCTCCTTTCACGGAGGAACATTCCCATCTGCTGAGCACGGTGTTTATTGCACCGGCTGGCTGTGTTTTGCTAGGGGAGGGCAGAGAGCCCATGTGGAATCAGCTGGAAGGCGGGGCCCACGTGATGCCCCTTCGGTCTGGCTTCTGAAGGTGGGGTGCTAGCTGCGTGGCGGTGCGAGGCCGTGCACGAGGCGTTGGAGGCTGGCAGCGGGGACACCCTGGGGAGCCCCCTGCAGCCCGCCAGCATGTAAGATGAGCCAGTTGTGATGGCGAGGTGCTTGCGGAGGAGACCCCCGGAGAGCGGGATCCGAGGGACCCCCTGCACAAGAGAAGGGGAGTGCCTTTTGCCTCACTCCACCTCTAGCCAGGAGCCAAGCATAGGGGTCCCAGTTACTCACAAGGCCAGTACTCCACAAGGCTTCCCAGCTCCCTGGCTCCTAGGCTGCCCCAGACGGACCAAGGGGATGGTACCCCAGCAGACTGGACTGCCACCTTGCAGGGCACGCCTGCAGCAGCCAGGAGCTCCAGCTGTAGGATGCCCCCCCCAGCCCCGCTTGAGGAAGTGGCGGCCACTGCCGGTTCCTGATCACCCTTGAACCCCACATGGGTCCCCAGCACCTCCTCTGCCCTGCCCCGTGTGCCACCTTCCTTTCTTGAAGTAGGCATTGTTTTGCATGAGTGCAGAGGGAGGAGGAGGAAGAGCCAGCACCCCGGAGCCCAGGGAAAGTTACCGATTCTTAGATAAAACAACTCAAGCCACCCCAGTCGGTCCAAAATGGTCTCTTTTTCTTCGGGTGTTAGGTCTTGTGCTGCTTTGGCTCCTGCCTGCCGTGACCGCTATGAGCCCGGCTACAGCATGGCGCCCAGAAAGGTGTGCACTCCAGTTGGGCAGCGGGACACTTGGAGACCGAAGCAGGAGCTCTGCAAGGAGTAATGGCAACAGTGGGAGAAAGCCCAGAGTTGAGTTTTTGCAACAGAAACATTTTTCCGGGGCACTTGGGTAGCGCAGTTGGTAAAGCGCCTGCCCTGAGCTCAGGTCCTGACCCCAGGGTCCTGAGACCGAGCCCCGTGTCTGGTTCCCTGCTTAGCGGGGAGGCTGCTTCTCCCTCTGACGTTACCCCTACTCTTGTGCTCTCTTTCTCTTTCTGTCAAGTAAATAAAATACTCAGAAAACAAAAAAGCAAAAAGGAAAAAAACATTTCTGTAGGGCAAACTGTGCTGCATTTTGCTGTTCATAACACCAAAACGGTTCAGCCTCCAAAGCTGTGTCTTTGTCCCCTGCATACGGGCCTTGGGCCTCTGTGTCTCTTCCCAGTCCCCTGCCCGTTATCTTCGCTTCACCCCATACCTGGAGCTGGGCATCCTGCGGCCCCCAACCCTTACCCTCCTCCCCCAGCTAATCAGGAGCATCTGAGATCAGTGGAGCCACCTTTGGATCTCCATGGCTGCGCATCCCGCAACCCTTCATTTTAGGCCTCACGAAACCCTTGGCTCCTTGCTCTCTCTTGCTACAGGTTTTTCCCACTCGGCATTCACGTTCGGTATCGAGAGCCACATCAGCCAGTCCAACATCAACGGGACGCTGGTGCCGCCGGCTGCCCTCATCTCCATCCTGCAGAAGGGACTGCAGTATGTGGAGGCCGAGATCAGCATCAATGAGGTACGTGCGCTCCCGGGCGGTGGCCTGGCCCCAGCCCCAGCCTGCAGAGCCTGGGGACCGTGGGACAGCCTGGAAACCAGCCACGGCCACACCACCTGTGGCCGGTCCGCTGGATCCCTTTCCCGCTCCCTCTCCTTGAATGGACTTCCTCTTTACAAGCCTGTCTTACTCTGCCTTCTCTTTAGCTTTTCAAAAGAACAAAGTAATCCGTCCTCTGCCCCGTCACCTGTGTTCATCCATCCATTCCCAGAAACCCACATCTTTGGAAATCCCCAAATTTCTGCCTGTCCTGCGCACATTCTTCCCTGACCGTGGCCCTCTCCTCCTTCCTCCCCAGAATGGGTGTCCAGAGGTGGTGTTCCACTGGCCCCTTGAGGCCCCGACTGGTCTCTTTTTCCCACAAAAAGAAGTTTTTTGGGGGGCTAGGAGCGTGTGACCCCAGAGACCCCCAGGGAGCTCTCACAGATCACGCGAGGCCGCAACTAGATGCGTTTGCTCACCGGTTTCCATGTCTTCAGTGTGTCGGGAAGCCCTGCTGGCTTCTCTTCCTGCGCTCCACATTCCGGCGTGCCGGGAGGAGAATAAAAAGGCGTCTCGTTGGTGACGCGGGCTTGCAGTCGCTGAACCGTGGGGCATTCTGCTTTCAGAGTTTAAATTACCAGCTGTTGTCTTTACCCTGGGTAGTTGCTACTGTTTACCAAGTCTTTGTGCATGTGAGGTGTGACTCCGAAGAAGGTGACACGGAAGCATGCTGACCGCTGGGTCAATGTTGGCCACACCGTGACCGGAACTGAAGTATGAGGGTGGCTGATGGGGTGACCGGCTCCTTATTTAGACGTTTTCTAGGCTTTCCTGGTTTTCTTGTTTTCAAGTGTAATACTGTTTTCAGACGTAACATCGTACGGTTGTATGGTGGCCAGACGTCAGCTGGGGCCAAGTGTCCTTTGGATCGCGTCTAGCGGAGACTCAGGTGGTTCACTTTTTCCTAATTTCCGAGGTCATTCGAGTTCAGAATATGCTAAAATGTATTTGCACTTTCAGCAACCACAACCCAGAAGCACTGACTTCTTGTCCGGTTCTAATATTTGGAGCAATTTCACAGACGAAAATTGCCTCCTGGGTTTTTAAGTGGGTATGGGAATTTTTTCTTGCAGATAGAAGCCCAAAAATCAAAACAGGTTGAAAAAACATGCGTGGGAACTAGACAGTGCTGTCGCCCGAGTACCGCAGCTATCTTTAGTCAACACTCTGAGCCTGGTGACAGCAGATAAATATTTCATAAGTCAGATGGACAGGTGTACTAGGGATCCAACCCGAACGGTGCCGAAATCTCTGATTCGGCCTTGAGGCTCCCAGAGAGCTGCATCTCCCTCAGAAGAGCGTGGCTCTTCACAGACTCCTGTACTCACCATGGTGTCCGGCCACAGCTTCTCCACTTGTGGGGGCCAGATGATTCCTCGCAGCCGGGCGGCCTAGGCCCTGTACGAGGTCGTGCCGTGTCCCCGATCACCCCCTTCCCCGTGCACCTCCCCCGCCCGGACTCCCTGGGCACCGCTCTGGGTCCCACCATGCTGGGCCGGAGCGCGAGGGGCTGATGGCTGCCCTCTCTGTCTCACTCCCCAGGATGGCACGGTGTTCGACGGCCGGCCCATAGAGTCCCTGTCCCTGATCGACGCTGTGATGCCGGACGTGGTGCAGACGCGGCAGCAGGCTTTCCGGGAGAAGCTCGCCCAGCAGCAGCAGGCCAGTGCGGCGGCGACGGCAGCGGCGGCGACGGCAGCGGCCACGGCAGCCCCGGCGGCGGTGGCGCAGCAGCACCCACCAAAGAACGGAGAGGCCACCGTGAACGGCGAGGAGAACGGAGCACATGCAATAAGTACGTGTGGGGCTCTGGGCAGGCGTGAGCTTCTGGCAGTTTCTCTCCCAGCTCTGCTCCTGCGGGGGCTCTGGGCAGGCGTGAGCTTCTGGCAGTTTCTCTCCCAGCTCTGCTCCTGCGGCTCTCAGGCCTGGTGTTGGCATCGTGTGGGCTCGGAAGAGCTGCACAGGTTCTGTTCTCATGGAAATCCTTAGACGTAACGGTCTTGGTGCACATATCCTCGATTCTAGAAGGTCATGCAGCTCGGAGAACTTGTTCTGTGTGACAGCGAGAAGCGCCGTGTGATTACTGTTTGACATCGGATGGTTTCGTTTGTGGAGGCCCCGGTCCTCTGTCCAGCCTTCCGTGTTGAACGTGTCGGGCCAGCACTTGCTGTGCTAGTCAAGCTCATGGTTCTAGAGAGGGCAGCGGGCCCCAGACAGCAGATGTGGCCCTGTGCGGTCCTCTCAAAATGCCAGGCACTTGTCTCTGTTGGGTAGTTGCCCTAAAGGACATGGCCGATCGGAGCCCCTGAGTCTACTCTGTCACGTGGCTTATAAACTCAAAGAGAGCTTCGGGGTCTGAGTTCAGAGCATGCCCATGTGTTTTGTGTGTGTGTGTGTGTGTGTGTGCGTGTGCGTGCGTGTGCAATATGTGTGTGTCACGCAGCTGTGTGTGCGTGTGCAATATGTGTGTGCCACGCAGCTGTGTGTGCGTGTGCAATATGTGTGTGTCACGCAGCTGTGTGTCCATGTAGTACGTGTGTGTCCTGCAGCTGTGTGTATATGCATGTGCATGTTCTGCGTGTGCAGGTGTGGCATGCACCCCTGTGCCTCGCTGGCCCCCGTCTCAGAGGAAGCTGCTGCTTGCAGTCAAGCCCTGTGGCAGGTTCCCGTCCACGGTCACCGGGTGACGGATTTCCGTGAGCTACAGAATTACACCAGGCATCAGGAGAGCCCAGAGCGGCTGTAGCGCAGATGGGAACAAGCGGCACGACTTAGGGCCACGAGTGTAGCGCAGAAGTGGAAGGACTTCCCACCTGCAGCCCCGTCCTCACTGGGACGCACGTCCCAAACTGCAGGGCAGGGCAGGAAGAAGACCGCACGCGGTTCGTGCCACAGGTCATTTCGTGCCTGGCCCCTCGGGGACGCAGCCTTCAGGGTTTCAGGAACGAAGCTGGAGGAAACTAGGGGTTATTGTTTTGTTAGTCTTCCGTCACTGAAACCAGTTTCTAATTGGTGAGCTTCAAGACGTCTGTATGTTTGCCCAGATAGAAATTTTGCAAGCTTTTAAATTGTATGGATTTCTTTTAAATCTTGAGAAAAATCTAGTGGGACAGTGCGTTGGGGGCGGATCTTAATGCTTGGGGCACCTGGGTGCCTCCGTTGTTGAGCCATCTGACTTGTGGTCCCGGGACTGTGAGTTCACGTCCTGCGCTGGGCTCCACGCTGGGCAAGGAGCCTCCTTAAAAAAAGAAAAGAGAGTTTCACAGGACGTAGCTGCACAGAGGCAGATAACACCTTAGAGCTCGCTGGCCACTCACACAGCCTCCATTACACGGGTGCTGGTGGCCGGCCTGTCAGTCCCAGGCGGCACACCTGAGGCCCCGCTGGCCCTCCTCCCGGGCACATCGTCCTCGCTTTCCCTTTGTTCCCTGAAGCCAGGGCCACCTACCGTTTGCCGTCATCTGGCTGCACGTCCGGCTGAGGCCAGACTGTGGTGTTGTAAGGGACCGTTCATCCTGACCTTCAGAAATCTTCTGTGTCCTGCCACATGGGAGAAAAACAGCCGCCTTCCAGGACAGTACTTTTGAGGGGGGCGTTTAGCATGCTTGTCTCCAGAGTCACTGGGCCTGCCTGGGCATTCAGAACCCAGAACCCAGGAGTCCTGTAGGCCGGGCTTGTCCAGATAGAAGGCGTGGCAGCTCTGGTCTGATACAGAGATGGCTCCAACCAGGAAAAAGCCCCAGCACTTCAGTCCCAAGAACCCGAGGTTGTCTGCAGACAGGCGGTGCAGGACGGTGGGCGCTCTGGAAAGGCGACGGTCTTTCCCCGTGGGAGCATCACAGATGAAGAGGTGATCCCTCAGACAGGTGCTCTCGGATAAAATGTCTCATCCTTTCTGGAGAACGGCAGCCTTCGGGCTTGACCCATCTCTCTGGTCATCCCTCCCCATCTCGTGGTGGTGTTCGTCAGACCTTAGCGTGGCCCTGCTTATGCAGAGTAAATAACTTTGTTTTTGTCTGTCGGGTTTGGAGACTGTTGAAATAAACGTAATACATTTACTGAATTGCACAGAAATCGTGATACCGTTACGGTCTGTCAGAGGTCGTGTTACCTAGCACATAGAAAGAAGGTGTGTCCCTCGGCGCAGGACAATGACCCGGTCTCACTCACGTGGACTGTAAGAAACCGTGCAGAGGATCATGGGGGAGGGAGGGAACACTGAATGGGAAGTCGCTGGTGAGGGAGAAAACCCGTGAGAGACCCTTAACTCTCAGAGACAAACAGGGTTCTGGAAAGGGAGCTGCAGCGCTGGGCATTAAGGAGGGCACGCGATGAGAGGCCACTGGGCGGTACACGCCACTGACGATTTATTGAGCACACCTGACACTGGTAACGTACTCTCCGTTGAGTAAGCGAATTTCAATAAAGTAAAATAAAATCATAAAAAGAAGGTGTCTCTAACACTCAGGTGCCCCAAGAATGCTGGGAAGTTTCTTTTCTGTAGCCGTTAGCCATATGCCTTTTCTTGTTTCCTGTGACAGATAATCATTCGAAACCAATGGAAATAGACGGGGACGTCGAGATCCCGCCCAACAAAGCCACAGTCCTCCGGGGCCACGAGTCGGAGGTGTTCATCTGTGCCTGGAACCCTGTCAGCGATCTCCTCGCTTCAGGGTAAGGGACGGGGGTGCCCCGGAGTCGGGCTGTTCTCTCCTTTCTCCCTCTCACGGCGGCGACCGCAGCCTCGGGCCCTGGGTGCTGCGCTCCTTCCCAGGTCGTGAGGAAGTCCTTGCTGCGTGCTGTGTCCCCCACGGGGCGGGGAGCAACGCAAAGATGTTTGAAATTGCGGAGGGGTGCCCGGCTGACTGCGTCAGTAGCACTGACGACGCTTGATCCCAGGGGTATGAGTTCGAAGCCATGCTGGGCGCGGAGCCTACTGGACAAAAAGCAAAATAACAAAGAGGAACAAAAATGATGAGGCAAAAAAGCCAGCCAGTGAGCGGGATTAAGAAGACATGGAGCCACATGCCAGAGATACCGGACTCAGGCCGGACTCAGGCAGCCCAGTCTGGCAGGCGCTGTCCGGGCCTGAACCAGAAGCTGAATGCTGTGCGTTCTCCTCCTACAGATCCGGAGACTCGACGGCGAGAATATGGAACCTTAATGAGAACAGCAACGGGGGCTCCACGCAGCTTGTGCTGCGGCACTGCATACGGGAAGGAGGACACGACGTCCCGAGCAACAAAGATGTGACCTCGCTGGACTGGAACGTAAGCACCTGCTGCTGCCTGGACGCGTCCACAGCTCTGACCCGGCCCATGTCTCAGCGGGGCCCCGCAGGGCGTGAACACGGGCCGCGGCCATGCTGCCTGCGAGCCCCCCACCCCGGGGCTGCTCTCCCGTTGCCGAGGGCGGCTAGCAAGGCTGCACTGGGCAGGAGCGAGCGGGGTGCTCAGCGGGCCTCCCTGGGCGCGGTGAGCCTGCTGGTTCCCCAGGGGAGCCCGCTCCGCTGGCGAGAGGTGCCGTGCAGCCCGGGAAGGGGGACCGTCTGGCCCGCTGCTCCTGCCCTGGGCATCACACGCATCTACATGCGGGAAGCCCACAGCTCTCCGGAGCGTCTGTGCGTTCTCCCTGGATCCCAAACCCCTGTGTGTGCGCACGCGTTTCCAACAGCTTTCTCCGGTCTCGCCACGTCTCCCTGGGCCTCTCAGGGTGGTGCGTGGAGGGATGTCACTGGGTGGACGCGGTGCGTTTTCCTCACTCCCCCGTCTGCCATTAGGATACCGCGCGGTGTCCGGCCAGAGCCGTGCGGGCTGAGGTCGTCCCAGGGGGCTGCTCGTCGTCACCGGCAGCCAGTGACGGGTGCGAGACGGTTCTAGCCCTGGGGCAGGGGGAGAGGCCGGCTTTGCGTGTACTGAGCTGTGCGGCATGTGTGTTTCTGGCCTGCAGAGCGACGGGACGCTGTTGGCCACGGGTTCCTACGACGGCTTTGCGAGAATATGGACCGAAGACGGTAAGCCGAGCCTCGTGGCGCACTGGGAGAAGACGGGCGTGCGGGAATCGGACGCGAGCAGGCCCGGACCGTGAACTCTACCCGTTTGTTGTTCCTTTGCCTCACAGGCAACCTGGCCAGCACCTTAGGGCAACATAAAGGCCCCATCTTCGCTTTGAAGTGGAACAGGAAAGGGAATTACATTCTGAGCGCTGGTGTAGACAAAGTGAGTATTCGCTCAAGATAGGGCTAAAAAAGGCTCTCTGATCCGGAGCTGCTGATGTGTTCTTAATCTCTGAATAACATCCTGGGGTTTTTTGTTTTTGTGTTTAATTCTCAGGCCTTCTGCTTCTCCTTAGTAAGGCAGAAGAGCTGCTTTCAGGTTGGTTTGTGTGGTTTGGGTTAGGGTTAGGGTACTCGGCGCGTATCATGCCGTTCCACAGACCTCTGTGCGCAGCCCCTCCCCCCTTGCTTTGAGGTACGTCCTCCAGTGACGGAAAGGGGACATCCCCCAGTTGGCTGTATCCAGTGCTTGAGAAGGAAAGTGGTGTGGACGCCCGGGACAGAAACCTTTCCCCCACTGAGCAGTGTTGAAAACACCGTTTTCTCTCGCCTGGCTTCTTTTTCCCTGATTCAATGAGTTGTGACTTCCCGTCGTGGGCTGCAGGCTTCTCTGAGAGCTGGAAGAAAGCGGGCCCGCCCACAACAGGGCACGCTCGGGACAGACACAGGGCTTGGGCAGGGCTCCCGGGTGGATGTGACAGGATCAGGTCCGAGTGGCTGTGAGCAGCCAGGGGCCTCCAGAAGCCACGGGCGGGCGAGGAGTCAGCAGGTGTCAGTGTCGTCTGGCTCTGAGTGTGGGCCGCGCTCTCTGGGCCTGCTTCTCAGTTGCCAGGAATCAGGACTCCCCAAGACCGGGGACGGAATGGGTGCGTCATTCCCAGGACTCCGCGGGGACTGGAGGTTCTCTTTTTGGAAAAGTATTCACAAGAAACAAAGCCAAAGGGGAACAGAAGTGTTCCTACAGCTGTCGACCAGGTCTGAGGACTGGACTGGCGTGTGGCTTCCAGAGCACTTCACGTTTTCCTGCTGACGTCGGGGTCGTTTGGAAACCGGGTGACACTGCTGGGTGTGCCTCCGGGTGCTGCCGTGAACGGACAGTAGTAGCCGCCACCTGTCCACACGGGCTGGGCTGCAGTCTGTCCTCCCCGGCCAGTGACAGACGGCGTGTGCCGACCCCAGACCGGGGGTAGCCGTCTAGGTCCGCGAAGAGCACCATCGTGCTCTCGCTCGCTCTCGAAGCCAGGAAACTTTCTGTTCACACCTGGTCGCCTTATGGCTAATGTTGAAACAAGCTGAGGGTCGTGCTTGAAACACACACTGTCCTGGAACTCCCATCCGATCGTCTGTGAGCTGGGCTAGTTCGGGTGCCCCCCCCCCCCCCCACGGTTGTCGGGTCTGTGGCTGGTCCCCCTGCTGACCGTGTTGTTGAAGTGATCGTGCAAACGATCGCTGGCACTTCCCAGCATGTCACTGTACACGGTGGCCCCCTCGGAGCTCCCAAGAGCGGCGGCGGCGGCCCCCATGCTGGTAGCCCCGCTTCACAGACACCTGCGCTCACTCATTTGCCCATGGACACTCGGGTTCAGGGTGTGGGCCCTGGACAGCGGTTACTTCTGCCTCTTGACCTCCACACCCTCGTAAACAATTCTTGGCAGCCTCACGCTGGTGCTAGGACTCTTTTTTTATATTCTGTATCTGATTTTCCACCTTGCTCTCAGTTGTGACTCTACGAGGCGGTGAGCTGGGCGGCCAGTGAAAATGCACATTTGGGAACGTACTTAGTCTGTGGGCCCTGCACTCTTTGCGCTTGTGCATCGCCCACAGCGGGAATAGTAAGAATGTTCTCGAAAGGAAGACCTAGGGAGGAAGGGCCACCGACAGAGATGCTGGCATCAGCCGTCACTCCGTGGTTAACCTGGGAGTGGTGGCGGGAGGCCACATCCCACCCTTAAAAGGCTTCGTGTGCTTGATGTTGTATATTGAATGGAAACACTAGTCAGGAGATGGGGTTAGTGCTACGGTGCGTGACATGGTCTCAGAGAGAAGTACCGAGCGAATTGACGGATTCTCTCCATTGCCACATTTGTGAGCAGCTACAGGAAGAAGAGTGGGACATTCCACCATACAACAGACAAAGTTTATTGGTCTGTGGGCGCCGGGCTGGCTCAGCCGGTGGGGCGTGAGACTCTTGATCTCGAGGTTGTGAGTTCGAGCCCCACATTGGGTGTAGAGTTGACTTAAAAATAAAATCTTTAGGGGCGCCTGGGTGGCTCAGTGGGTTAAAGCCTCTGCCTTCGGCTCAGGTGCTGATCCCAGGGTCCAGGGATCGAGCCCCGCATCGGGCTCTCTGCTCTGCAGGGAGCCTGTTTCCTCCTCTCTCTCTGCCTGCCTCTCTGCCTACTTGTGACCTTTGTCTGTCAAATAAATACATAAAATGCTTTAAAAAATAAATAAATAAATAAATGAAATCTTTAAAAAAAAAAAAAAAAAGAAGAAGTTGATTGGCTTAAAGCTGACCCCGAGACTTAGAGAACTGGTTTTCAATGATGGTTGGTGCTGTGAGGATTTCATCTGCGGGTGATAGAAAACATAAGCAGTTCTTCTTACAGCACAATTTTAAGTGCTGTGGACAGGGAGGGGGACGATTTCCAGCTGATGAAGACGTCATTCCTGCGGGGCGCTTGGGTATCTCGGTCGTTAAGCATCTGCCTTCAGCTCAGGTCCTGGGATCGAGCCCCATACCGGGCTCCTTGCTCAGTGGCGAGTCCGCTTCTCCCTCTGTCTCATGCTCTCTCTCAAAATCCTGAAGAAGAAAAAAAAAGGACCTAATTCCGGTGGCGGTCACTGAGCTGTGTCTCGTTGCTTCCCTTTCTGCCATCAGTGAGTTCCTAAGGCTTCAGGATTTACTTCGCTTTGCAAGGTGGAGGTCGCTTTTTCTCCATCTCTGTATATAGAGTGGTGCGTCGCTGGCCGAGCCCAGTGTGACATACTGCTCTGGTGTATGTCGTGTTCACTTTGCAGGGCTGATGGTCAGGGCCGGTGTCCCAGTGGACGTTTTCTCTAGGCCCGCGTTTCAAAGTGCTAGAAAGCTGTCTTGAGGTGCTTTGTTGCAGGTTTTTCAGCAGGACTCCGTCTTGCGGGGGAGGGAGAACCCCACCAGTTGGGCAGTTTTTCAAAACTAGTCACCAGCACACACGGCTGTTGGGTTCGTAAAATGTAACCATCTGGACTGTGTAGCGTAAACCGCACACTGGATCCCAAAAATCTAGACCAGAGACAGGACGCCAGATAACTCACTAATGTTCACGTACCGATTCCGTGTTGGAATGGTATTTTGGCCACATTGAACTAAACTATATTGTTAAAATCAATTTTAATGATTTCTTTATCCATTTAAGATTTACTTATTTGGGGTGCCTGGGTGGCTCAGTGGGTTAAACGTCTGCCTTCGGCTCATGTCATGATCCCAGGGTCCTGGGATCGAGCCCCGCATCGGGCTCTCTGCTCAGCAGGGAGCCTGCTTCCCCCCTGTCTCTGCCTGCCTCTCTGCCTACTTGTGATCTCTCTCTTTCTCTGTCAAATAAATAAAATCTTTAAAAAAAAGGAAAGATTTATTTATGGGGGGGGGGGGCAAGAGCATATATAGATGAGGGGAGGGGCAGAGGGAGAGAGAGAATCTTCGAACAGGTTTCCTACTGAGTGCAGAGCCCAAGATCCTGACCTGAGCCGACACTCGGAATCAGACGCTTAAGCAACTGAGCCGCCCAGCCGCCCCTTTTTCTATTTTTCATTAATGTAATTTTGAGAAAATTAAAAATGACTTTTGTGGCTCACATTGTCTCTCTTGGTCAGTGCTGATTTAGAAGGAAGGGGGGGGGGCTGTTCACAGTCTGTTCTTGTATGTTAGATCTTTCTAGAGAAATCTTTCTGTGAAGAATAGTTCCTGACTTCTGTCTTTTTGTTTGCGGAGCACAGACAACCATCATTTGGGATGCCCACACAGGAGAAGCCAAACAACAGTTTCCTTTTCATTCCGGTGAGTTTCTGTGGGTTTCTTTCTTCCTTTCTTTCTGCAATTCAGCAGTAGTAGGTTGGCTACAGACGCAGGCAGCCTGGAAGCCTTGTGGGGGCGGAGGGCACGTGGACCCCGGAGGGCTTTGCTTTGCTTCCTGTCACTTACCCGTGCTGAACGGCGAGATCATCCCGGGAGCCCCAGGGGTCCTGGTGGCAGGGGCCCACTCACAGGGGGACCAGCCACCAGTACAGAGGGTCCCCTCTCCGGACGGCAAGGGTTAACGGGTGCTCATCTTTACGAGCACGTGCTGGACACTCCCAGAACTGCCCCCCCCCCCGTTGGTCCCGTTCCCACGGGCGTGGGTTGCCATGCCCTGAATGCAGAGGGCGGCCCAGGAACTCGGGAGGCGCGGGTGCGCTGTGGGCAGGAGCCACCGCGGCCCCAGCTCTCTGTCCGGCTCGGGGCCTCATCCCTCGGACCACGCGGGATCGCTTCCTTCGTTCCGCTGTGCCCGCCCAGGGAGTGTGCCGGGAACCGTGGGCTGCCTTAATGGGTTGCAGGAGATGTTTAAAAATCAGGATCTCTTGAACATAGGGTCGGAAAGGTTTTTGATCTCATTGTCCCCTCTTCCCGTCTACGACAAATCTCATCAGCCCACCACAGGGATATTTCTGGAAGCAGCAAGGTCTAAGGGCAGGCAGTGCACGTTCTCCTGAACCCTCTCTCCCCGTGTTGGGGGTCCAGAGACTCTGGAGGCCACAGGGCATGGCAGTTGTCGAGGTGTCTCCCAGAGCCACCTGCCTGGTGTCCCAGACGTGCACGGAGAGGTCTTCGCGCTCTGGGCACGTTGCCGTATCGTGTTAACAGCCGAGGCTTCTTGACTCCGCTGCTGGTGGTTTTCAGTCAGCTGAGGTGTGCGCACCCGTGGTCAACGCAGGTGTCCCCCTGTCCCCTGCCCCGCAGCGCCCGCCCTGGACGTGGACTGGCAGAACAACACGACCTTCGCCTCCTGCAGCACCGACATGTGCATTCACGTCTGCAGACTCGGCTGCGACCGGCCCGTCAAAACCTTCCAAGGACACACGGTGAGTGTCACTTCTGGCCACGGGCCCCCGCTTCCCGAGAGGCTGCCTTGCGGCACTGCAGGGGGCTGGATTCATCCCGCTGTGGGCAGGCAGCAGCCCCAGGACCGACCCTGAGATGAGGCAGGGGCTCGACTCTGCCGAGAGGACTTTTTAAAGTGGCTGCAGTGAAGACCGTGCCTGCAGTGGGCGAGCGGCTGGGGAGCACTGTGGCAGAGAAGGGAAAACTGTCTTCTTAACGGACAGCCCAGTGGGCATGCGAGAACTGAGGGGTAGGGGGTCTGAAAGGGACATCTCGGGGAGGGGGCTCCGCAGCAGGTGGGAGACGGCGGGGACCACAGCCATGAGCTGATGGACAGAACGGCTGGAAGCCCGGGCAGACTCTCAGAAAGGCTTCGTGACCGGTGGGCCATACGAAGCGGATCCGTGCAGTGCAGAGAGGGAGAACACAAACATCATATGAAGCGTTCATGGCCACTTTTCCTAAATGTGGGAAGTACCCGCCCCGGATCCAGGAAGCTCCGAGGCTCATCGGATGCCTCGGTGTAGGGGCACAGCCGGATCCCGGTCGCTTTACCAGACCGGATCCCTGGAGCCTCGGAACCACCCCCACCCCCACCCTCCTGGGAGACCTGCCCGACAAACACCGCCGTCCTCAGCACCAGCTCATTTCCGCGACCCCCCTCTTCCAGCAGCTGCCCCCTAGGCCCCTGCTTCCGGAGCACAGGCCTCAGCAGGCCCGTTACCATCTCGGGTCTCTAAACCGATGCCCCTTCTTCATGTTTTCTGTCTCTTCCTCTCTCCCCTGACGCTACCCTCTCTCCAAACTTTGAGTAGACGTCTTCGCGGCTTCCAGGTGTCCCTGGGAGGACTCACCCCCATAACATGTTTAAATGGGGCTTCTCGCCGCTCACCATCTTGCACGAGACACAGCTAATGTAGTTTCTCCTCCCGAGACCACGTGGTACATCCCTGGGTGTGAGCCATCCCTGAGCGTCTCCTGGGAATCGTGGCTTGGGTTGCGGAAGTGCACAGAAAATGCCACTGCGAGAGGAGCTGGTGCCCCCCTCGATGGGTCTAGCTGGGGACAGTCTGTGGGCCGGGCTCTGCACTTCTGGGCACGGAGATGAATCCAGAGGGTGTCCTCAGTGGCTGTGGCCAGAGCCCCCGAGGCTGCCTGTGCTGGCTGAGCCCATCCCCAGGGCAGGGCCTTCCTTGGGCCCCGGGTTCTGGTGGGGTCCGGCATGTACGTTCTCGTGCATACGTGCGAGCACACATGCACACGCACGCACACCCGTCTCTGGTCCAACGGCTCCGCTGTCCGTTAGCCCAGCCGGTAGGCTGCTCCTGGGCCTCCGGGCGTGCGTCCTCCGTTTTTCCCAGGCCGTCCACGGTCCGTACTGCGTGGAACAGACATGGCCTGTCCCTGCTCCACATCATGCCGTTCCGAGCTTAGTGTCCTTAACAAGTAATATGACCAGAAAATTTATCCAAATCAGAGTACTTCAGAGTGGGAAATTAGTAATCGTGGGTCTGAAATCAGGCACTTGGCAGGCCGGGATGACAGACGTGAGCAGGACCCTACATGGGCCGTAGTGATGCTGCTGGAAAGCCGCGAGACCCACGGCCTTGCTCCCACCAGTGCTCGCCATGGTGCCCACTCCAGGCCCGGCGCCTCACCGCCACCTCCATACTGAGGCCCAGCGGTTCCTTTAGAAACACCCGTGCCTCAGGGGGCCTGGGCCGGCATCCTGCAGGATTCTGCCTCGTGGTCATCCGGTCCCCAGTACGGGAAGGCTGTTTGCAGCCTCTTTCCTTTCTGTCCCCGACAGCACATGGCAGCTGCTTGCTGACACTTACTACCCGTGCTGGGTGTGGCATCTGGCTTACTTGCTGTTTGCTCGGGATTTCTAGCCCCCTCCCTCAGGGATTTTGTTTGCAGGTGTATTCCTAACAGGTACCCCGGTGCATTTCGATCCTGCCTTCACCCTGGATTCAACCCTCCCGTGGGTCGGAGATCTTCAACCTTTCCCTTCACCGCCCGCGGCCCCAGCACAGAGAGAGGGGCCTTGTAACGGATTCAGACAGGAGGCAGCCGCGGTATTCAACGGGTGCAGGGGGTGTGCCTGGGTGGTTCAGGGAGTTAAGCCTCTGCCTTCGGCTCAGGTCATCTCAGGGTCCTGGGGTCTGAAACCCGTGTCGGGCTCCCTGCTCAGGGAGGAGCTTGCTTCCCTCTCTGTGTGCCTGCTGCTCTGCCTACTTGTGATCTCGCTCTCTGTGTCAAAGAAAATCTTTTTTTTTTTTTTTAAGATTTATTTATTTGACACACAGAGAGAGATCACAAGTAGGCAGAGAGGCAGACAGAGAGAGAGGGGGAAGCAGGCTCCCCGCAGAGCAGAGAGCCCGACGTGGGGCTCGATCCCAGGACCCTGAGATCATGACCTGAGCCGAAGGCAGAGGCCTTTAACCCACTGAGCCACCCAGGCGCCCCAAAAATAAATAAAATCTTGAAAAAAAAATGAAAGCATGTAGGAAAGCGATTTTCCAAGTTCCGTTTAGAATAACCACAGTCTTACTCGTTTTCTGCGCTGCCGTGGATTGAATGTGGATTCATCGACTCCCTGGGAGTGACTTTCTTGTCTTAGAGAAACGTAGGTGAGGTGCCTTTGGCTGTGCTCGTATGTCAACGTGGAAGGCAGAGTGAGAGAATGGAAGCTAACGGGAAAGCAGCAAGTGCGGGGTTTCCAGTGGCGTCCTTTGAGACCTGGCCTAGATGCAGGCTCCTTGTAGCACCGACGAGACGCTGCTGCCCCCTGCTGGAAGGCCGTGGAACCGGCTCACACGCCTTTCTCAAACCCTTGGCTCTTTCAGAACGAGGTCAATGCCATCAAGTGGGACCCTTCCGGAATGCTGCTGGCGTCCTGCTCCGACGATATGACGTTAAAGGTAACGCGGTCCGAGAGGGCGGGTGTCTGATCCGCAGCAGCCACACACACTCAATGCGGAGCTCGCGTTCCCTGCTTTTCCGCAGATGACTGTGTTCCCGGCCCTCTCTCTGCCTCTGTGCTCTGTCCCTGTTTCTAACTGGACATCACTGGCCTGCGGCTAACTCCTGTTGATGAGTTGAGGGTCGTGCTGACACGCCTTCCCTTCCACGGCCGTGTCGCAGGAGCCCGCGGCGTGAGTGATGGCCAGTGGCCCCTGGCCGGAGAGTCGACGTTTGCTCACACGGTCCCTCCCCCATTTCCTAGATCTGGAGTATGAAGCAGGACACGTGCGTCCATGACCTCCAGGCTCACAGCAAAGAGATCTACACCATCAAGTGGAGTCCCACCGGGCCCGCCACCAGCAACCCAAATTCCAACATCATGCTAGCAAGGTAAAGGACCGCCGGCCCCCAGCCCCCGGTGCCATTCCTAAACGCAGCCTTGCTCACGGGGCGGAGCCGGCCACGGGGCCAGTGAGAGCCAGTCGTATGCAGAGAGAACGGGAGATTTCGCTGAGGCGTACGGCCAATTTGTGCATGCCCTTCCAAGCTAAGGGACATGGTGAGCTCGCTTTGAAAGTGTCCAGAACAGAGGTGACACTTAACTTGAGGTAGGAATCGTCTGAACCATGAGGCTGGCAGGAGGCGCGGATATCACTGGGCTTTGGTGAAGGTGCTTGTTAAGACAGAGCAAGGAAACGGAGCTCGGTGTGGACACCAGGCGCACTTACTTGGTTCCCCTTCCAGCAGCAGGAGGCAAGCACTGGGAGTGAGGACACAGGGCTCCCCAGCTCCGGCCAGACCAGACCAGCCCCATAGAGTGAAGGCCTAGGGCCGCAGCACCAGGAGTGGCATGGCCAGTCAGGCCAGAACTGGGGCTCGCTGGAGAGGCGGGAGGGAACGTTGACCTCTAGGTGCTGTGTTTTCCAAGGAGCATTTAGAAGGCGAACTGAAGAGATTCTGAGACTTAATGCCAGGGTCACGGGGCGTGTGGAGAACACAGTCGGAAGCCGTGTGGGAGAGAGGAGACTTGGTGGGGATGTTCCAGGACCTGCAGGGCTTGCTCGGGCAGTGGTGGGGCGGGGAGCTGTGGGCACAGGCAACGGGTGGCAGTCAGGGAGAAGGTACACATCTGTGACGTAGCAGTGGGGTGCGCAGCCGCGCCAAGCAGTGAAGACTCTCATTTGCTGCAACTGCTTGACCCAGGACCATTGCTTAGAAAGTCCTGGAAGGGAGTCCTACATCCGCGGAGATCCTAGGACCACAAGAACACGACAGCCATAATTCCTTCATTTCTGGTCAGTGTCCTAAATTCGTGTGCGAAAGAACACACCGCCATCGGTTTGGATGGTCCGGAAGGTACTTCCATGTTACATGGTACCTGTGACCAGCATAAAGGGTCCTTTTCGTGAACAGGTAGGCGGGAACGTATCTGCGGAGAGACAGAATGCCAGGGAACAGCCGTGGCCTGTGTTGTTCTTTCGCGGTGGAAAATGCCCAGATCTGCAGCCCGTGGCCGTGGGATCCCATATTTGGATGTGACAGTTACTTCATTCCTGGCGGATTGAGTTCTATGCCATTTGCCCTTTTTCCAAACGATGGGTGTCATTTTAATTGCTGACAATAGATGTTATGTTTCAAATTACAAGAGCATTTCTATTTAGAAAGTGCGGTAATTGCGCTGTGGAGCTATTTATCAGTCGTATCGGTAGGAAATGCAGTGCGAAATTCATGTGGGGTCAGCGTGTGTCCCCAGGAACAGCCCGGGACGGAAGGGAGGGAGGGAAGAGAGGTGTGTTTGAGAACCGTGGCCTTGTTTCCGACACGTCCGACTCACGTTTTGGAGGAATCATGCCCGTTTGTTGTCTCCAGACCATAAGAACTTGAAAGGGGAGCTTGTGCTCCCTGTCGGACGTCTCAGGGAGGCGGAAAGCCCGCCAGGTGTCCCCGCGGTGACGTGCTGTCTCCCGCCTGCAGTGCTTCGTTCGACTCCACGGTGCGGCTGTGGGACGTGGAGCGGGGGGTGTGCACCCACACGCTGACCAAGCACCAGGAGCCCGTCTACAGTGTGGCCTTCAGCCCCGACGGCAAGTACCTGGCCAGTGGCTCCTTTGACAAGTGCGTGCACATCTGGAATACTCAGGTAACCCCCCTGATTCCTGGAACCAGTGCTTGCCGAAGGGAGGGCCCCAACAGCGTTTCCGAGGACCCAGGCTGGGACCCGGAAGGAGGTGCTTAGTAAGGATGAGTTGCCTCAGAAGAGGTGTGGAGGCAACCTTCCCTCTGCGGGCAGAGCCCTGGCTCCAGGCCACCTGTCCTGTGCTCCGTGGGGGCTGTGGGTCTTCTCCCCAAGGGTTCCCCCCATCTTCTACGTATTCAGCTTCCCGGCATGAAACACTACACACCTCATCCTTGTCTCGGGCACAGGCAGATGCAGAGATGCGGCCCTGCGGGTGCAGAGGTTGGGGGGTAAAGGGGCGCCCCCACCCGAGGTTCCGGAGCCAGCCACTGGGCCGAGGCCAGCCCTGACCTCCCCTGCACCGCACCACGTCCCGTGGCTCCCGGAGCAAATGAAGGACGCCAGTGAGCGGTGCTCCTGCCGTTACGTTTGGGCAGCAGAGCCTAGGCCAGTAATGGGCTGTCCTGTTCTCAGAATGGAAAGGAGACGGGATTTGATTAAATGTAGCCACTATAGGTTTCTCTGGCCATACCTGAGGACAGCAGAGACCTGAACATGGAGACTAGAAGGGACAGGAACTAGCTGAGTACAGAGTACGGTCTTGGGCAGTCAGCTCTTGGTTCTCCTAATGGAGGGGGGAGACGGTGGTATGGTGGGAGTCCTTGAAAAGAGCCTGCGATCCATTTTGTCGGAATTCGGGATGGATCAGATGGCTTCCTTGCTCCCCTTTTTGTGTGACCTACCCTCTTGCTTCCCTTGTGCTCGGCTGACATTCAGGTGTCTCAAGTCCCTGTCCCTCCCCCTTGGGGCAGGAGGAGGTGCTGGTGGTTGGGCCAAGGTAACGAGTATAAGGGTGCAGGGGTCCACTGAGACCCCAGGCTTCCCAGGGACTGCCTTATGTAAGCCGCACCCTCTTGCGGAAAGAGAGGCGACAGTGGGCCCTTTGTGGACCCAGCCTGACGCCAAGCCAAGCCTCACAGCCTTGGATAGGCCTCCTGGAGGACACGTCCCAGGGACGGCACGCCAGAGCCCCTTCATGAAACAGTTCCTGGAAGTCCTGCTGGACGGATCTGTAAAGGGGCATCGGTTGTAAGGTGCTGTCTGCTGTCAGAAACTCGTCAGATCCGACCCTCCCCTTTGTATAAATCACAACACTCCTGGAGACATTTTATTTTTGTAAAGATTTTATTAGTCTAATAGATTTGAGGAAAAGAGAGTGAGCAAGAGAGCCGAAGTGGTGGGGGAAGACAGACGGAGAGGGAGAAGCGGACTCCCCACTGGGTGGACCCTGAGATCATGACCTGAGCCGGAGGCAGAGGCTGAACAGACTTGAAGCACCCAGGCGCCTCCATTTATTGTTTTAATTAAATTCTCCACCCAATGTAGAGCTTGAACTTCCGACCCCATGGTCAGCGGTCATATTGTCTACCGGCTGAGCCAGGCAGGCAGCCCCGCTCAGAGTTCTGTTTCAGAGAAAGAGAGGGGGAGAGAGAGTGAGTAGTGGGGGGAGGGGCAGAGGGAGAAGCAGGCTCCCAACTGAGTGGGGAGCCCAGTGCGGGGTGTCATCCCAGGACCCTGGGATCCTGACCTGAGCCACCCAGGCGCCCACTTTGAGACATTTTAAAGCTCATTTTAATTCTCCATGAGATGGGTCCCCTCTAAACAGAACAAACCTGGAACACTGTTGACGTGTCCGTTGCTGGTTCCCGTCTCCCAGGAACAGCGGCCTCCATCTATGCGGCACCGTTGGTCACGGGCGTGGAGGGGCACCAGGATTGCACAGCCTGCCGTGGCTAGGCCAGGGCTCCCATACATCATGTAGACTCCAGAGGTAGGAAGTCTGAGAGGCGGGATCTGCAGCCACCAGAAAGTTCCCTGAAAAGCGTTGGAACTTGTGTGTGTCTGAAAACTCGAGGGACCGGCTGTGCGTGATGACCCAGCGTCCCGGGGGCCCGCCCGGAGCAGTGGCTCGTGCTGGCGCATCCGTGCACCGCGCACACGTATCTGCTAGTAACGGCGGCTTTGCTTTGCAGAGTGGGAGTCTCGTGCACAGCTACCGAGGCACCGGCGGCATCTTCGAGGTGTGCTGGAACGCTCGCGGGGACAAAGTGGGCGCCAGCGCGTCCGACGGCTCTGTAAGCGGCCCCCGCGGCTTGGGGGCGGGGCGGGGCGGGGCGAGCGTGGGAAAAGGAAAGGCTGGGTGGTGGACAGCTGCCCGCAGAGTCCGGGGGCTGTGATCGGGGGGCCTGGCCCACGGCGGCTGTGGAAAGAATGTGTCTGCGGTGAAGGAAGCTTCTGGGCTGGACCCCACAGGGTGGGCCCCGTGTGACCACGACAGACTCCTCCTCCCTCCCGGGGGGTCACGCTGGTTCACATTCTCGGGGAAATTGGAGGTTCTCAGCTGTGGAGCAACGTCTGAGGCATTTGTGGTTGTCCCTCCTTTGGGGGGGGGGGGTATGCTGCGAAGCCTCCTATGATGCCAGGACGGCCCTCCGTGGCACGGGTGCTGAAGCTGAGAAACTTGCTCCTGCCTCAGTTCCATACTGGTGCCCCCGCCCTGGGCCCTGGGGTGGTACAGGCATGGCCTTTCCTTCCCCAGGTCTCCCGACTCCCAGTGGTCCTATTCTGATCCTGTGAGATGGCTCGCTTTTTGAGTCATTCCTGCACCTCCTCTCCGAGGCAGGGGGGCAGCAGGGGACAGGCTTTCCGAGTGTCAGCGTGGGCCCCCACTGCTCCCAGCACGCGTGTGCTCAGGCTTCTCATTTACCCCCTTACATAAGTGTCTACCGTCATTTGTTCTCAGCCCAGCCCTTGACCTGGCGTTTCCGTGCAGTGCTGTTTGCTGGGGATTGGTCTGTCACGTGCGCAGACATTGGCCTCCTACTCCAGGTTCTCTGAGTCTTCGTGACTGTGTGCCGATAAAACTTTATTCATAAAACACAGGTGACGGGCCACATTTGGTCCAAGGGCTCAAAAGGCATCCCAGTGTTGTCTGTGAAAATAACAGGCACTTCCTGGTTCCTTTCTAGGTGTGTGTTTTAGATCTTCGGAAGTAAACACAAACTATTTCAGAAAAGAAATCTCACGGACCAGCAGTGAACGTGTGAGGTCGCAGCCGCTCGCCAGACACAGTGTACCCGCTCCGAAGCTGGACGGACTTGACTCGCATTGGAAATCAGCTCATCCCTGCCCACGGGAGTCTCTACTATTTTGTAACCTTCATCAAGAAGTTTAAGACAGAAACATACACAGTCCTATCGAAGGGGGGACGGACGGTTTCCACCCACAACACTCAGCCTGGGAAGCACGAAGCCACCAGCTCAACGGCGCGTGGTTTGGTTTCCATCCAGAACAGGCTCTGATGGCCGAGAGGAGAGAAGGAGGGGGAAGAAAGGAAAGGAAAAAAAAAAGCTGTGCCAAAAAAAGGAAAAACGAGAAAAATGCCGTGATAAACCCAAAGGGGGGTAGGGGATTCTCCCCCACGTGGCGGGTTTTTCCCTGACAATTTGGACACTACAGTTCTCACGCAGGATGTTCAAAGACCAGTTTGTACCGATGAAATGCGCGACTTTGTAATCCCAACACTTTCTATTTTCTAGAATCTTCTTTGTCCGGTGGTTTTTCTATTGGCTGGAATCCTGTCGTCTGAGGGCCTTCGGTCTGAGATGGAAACTGTTTCTGGTTTGTTGCTTCTTTCCCGTGGTCCGCCCCCACCCCCGCACCCCTCGCCCGGCTCCGTGTGCTCTGGGTGCGCCGTCCACCCTCGCACGGGCCGCCTGGTGGACGCCGCGCCGGAATCCTGGACGGGCGGCTGTCCCGCACCCGCCCCCCCGCCCCTCGCTCACTCTCTCTCTGACCCCCGGAATCCTGGACGGGCGGCTGTCCCGCACCCCCCTCCCCCGCCCCTCGCTCACTCTCTCTCTCAGTTGCTTCGGATCTTCGGTCTCAAGGGCACTTTCGGCGCGTACTAAGTGCTTTATGTAAGCAGGCGGGGCAGGGGGACTTTTTACAGGAGAAAAAAATACTTATACGAGAGAGAGCCCGGAGTATTTTTGGAAAAAAAAAAATATTTTTATGTTAAAACAATTTTAAAATCCTAAAAATGGCCATCAGACATAGAGAGCTTTGTGTGATTCATATTTTAAACAAATTCTAGGAAGACACAGGCGGGGTCTGAGGTCGCTTTTTCCTTTCCCTTCAGCTTTGAACGGTGGTGAGGAGTGTGGGTGGGAAAGGTCGGTCCGGGGCGCGGGCCGCGAGCTCGCCCTGCCGCCCGAGAGCGCGCCCTGCCGCCCGAGAGCGCGCCCTGCCGCCCGAGAGCGCGCGAGCCCAGCGCCTTCTGGTTCGGAGACGAGCCCTGCACCTCACCGGGCACGGGGCCCCCGAAGCCGGCGGGAGTGCGGGACGGCAGCGCGCTCTGACCCCAAGAAGCATTCCCCAAACCACGTGGCATCGAAGACGCCACCACGGCTTGCAGCTCGGCTCCGTGTCCCCTCGGCAGCTCGTGGGCGGCGCTCCAGACACCGAGAGCAGGGTGGCCCGTCCTTGCCACGCGGACATAAAAGGCTCCAGGATCTCCCCTGGTCTCCCAGTGACAGAAACGAACAGGGAAGGCAGATGTTCGGTCCCGGAGGTGAATTACATAGGTAGAAACGTCACTAATAATTTCTGCTGTCTCCATAATTTCTTTCTCTCGCAGGAGAATAGGAGAAAGATTTTTTTTTTTAAATGAATCTTTTTACTGTTTTTAAAAAATTAAACATGGCTTTGTGTTCCTAGAGGAGTTTCCTTTCATTGGATCAGGTGACCTTTGTGCTCTTGTCATAACCGGACACAGACCTAGTTTTTAAGTGAGCAGCGGGGAAGGCGTGCAACAGAAGGCCCTTCGCCACCTGCTCCCTGGCGGGCACAGGGAGGGAGGAAGTTGGCCAGGCCTGGGGGCAGGGGTCCCGTCGTGGGCAGGCGTCCGCTGGGGCGCGTGTCCCGGCAGCGACACGGGATGTCCGTCAGAGGGTGGCACCCACCCACGCAGTTGAAACCCCACGGGCAGGGCGGGCCGGGGCTCCCTGCGCAACTTAGAACGCGCCGGGCCCAGCTACAAAGACCGCGAGACCTAGAAAGTGCTCTGTGGACGATGTGGGGATTTCATGCAGGCTCTGGTGCCGCAGTGCTTAGCGCGGGGGTCCGAGTCCCGTGTGGTCCTCACTCCCCTCCTCGGAGAGGGCAGAGAAAGACTTGCTGGCGCCAAGGTGTCCCTGGGTTTGGGACGCGATTCGCTGGGGGTCCAGGCCAACACCGTCTTGACTCCCTGTGCAAGTTCCAGTGTCACCTGCACAGAGAGTAAGTGGTTAAGGGGAGCCCCGTGGTCAGGACATCCTGGAAGAAGGGGTTCACTAGGCAATCTTCACAGAGAGGTCGGGAGCCTGGGCATAAGCCTCCCGAGGACACTCAGCCACTGGGGAACCAACCAGGATGTAAGAGCCAAGGGCTACAAGACCTCGCACGACACCGGCTTGACCCCTGTGTGCAGGAAGGAATGAAGCGGGAGAGGACGGAGGCCAACCGCCCGCATCCCCGGCTGCCCCGAGCCGCCACGGCACAGGCGCTCCCCACGGGTCTGAACAGGGACCGACCGTGAGCGCACGGCGCCTGCCGTCCCGCCCCGCCCTCGGCGCGACGACCGCCATCCGTGGAGCCTCCCACACTCGCCCTGTGGCCCAAAAGCCAGTGGAGCCCCTCCGTCCTCGCGGGATGGCCCGTGGGAGAACGCACTGTGGGTCCTTGCTGACGGCGCTGACCGCGGGGAAATGCTTCCGTGCCTGGGACCAGAGGGGACCTTGACTCTGCGATCACGGTGACACGGCGGTGCGGCCCAGGATCCGCGGTTGGGTTTCGAGTGACCAAGAGCGCGTTGCGCAGGCCCATCCAGCGAGGGGATGCTGCCCTGCGGCGGGGGTCGGGAGGGCCAGCCGGGACCGGGCATCCAGCCGCCGACCCCACACGGCACCGGGGACGGGACGCTTGTCTTGTCTTTCTGAACCGAGATCACGGAGCCACGTGAAGTGCACTTTGTCAGATGTAAGGGTCTGCTTTGTGGTTATTTTTAACCTTCTGCCTCCACCTTTTTCTTTTCCTTTTTTAAATCGTGTTTCTTGTCAAATGCAGAAATGTTCCTTCCGCCGCTCACTGAGGTTTTGAATTCTGGCTTCTGCGGTTTTTATTGTCTGTGTCAGACGTACAGCCAGACGCGGTCCCCTGTCTGCGTGTTCTCTCGACCCTGTCCCATCGCCTCCGCCCCGTCCTGTCCTCTGGCCCACTCACCCTCACGCGCTGAGAAGAGTCACCTTGTGCGTCCTAGCTCCTTTGTTTCCAGAGAGAATCAACCGATCATACTCAGTGTCCTGAATAAATTGCTCTATTTTGATATTAGAGAACGTGGTGGGTGTGCTTTCTTGCTCTCGCGGGGTGGACCCGCAGGCCCAGGTTGACACACACAGACATACCGAGACCAGATTCTGCGTTTTCCCAGGGAAACAAGTCACGTGCGTCCCTCCAGGGTCGCTCTGGTGGACGGGGCCATGGGAACGAGCGCCCAGTGCGGGGGAGGGGGGGTGCCGCAGCCCAGCCACGGCTGAGGGCTCTGCAGCGGGGGCACGTTTGCACGCATTCCTGCTTTGCGGTCACCCCGGGCCGGCGGCTGGAAACCGTCCGAGCAGAGGGGTCTTGGCAGGTGAGTCTGGTAGGGTCTGAGCTCCAGGACAAGCTTTGAGCGACCCGGAGCACCCCGAGTCACAGCACACGGGGGACTGCACGGGGCCCACGAACCTTCGGCACAGGCTGACGATCTGGTCTGTGACACGCGCCGACAGCTGTAGACGTCCCTTCAGTCGGCCGGCGGGTGCTCCAGAATTACGGGGTATCGCTGTCCCCACGACTAGAAAGGAGTTGGGTGGGGAGGGGCGGCACGGTGCTGTTCAAGACCTTCTCTGACAGATCAGATTCGGAGGTCACGGTGCCCTTCCCGCCAACTACAGCGACACCCTGTACTGGAATGCAGCAGACGGCTGGGGCCCCGGTGCTGTGGGGGACACCGCCAGCTACTGCTGCTGCGTTTTGACGACTCCAAAGTAGACGAAGCACATCCCCCCCGTTCGGGAACTGAAGGTCCCGGGAACAACCTAGGGGCAAGCATGGCCGTGGGCAGAGCACAGGGCATGTCGGGGTCCCGGGGGACGGAGGCGTCTTAACGCGTGGCTTTGGGGGAAGCCACAGCCTTAGACGGGACACGCCGTCATTGTGTGTCGGGGAACTCCAGGTCATGCAAGTGAACTTCCACGTGCGTCACTCGCTGATGCGGCTGCCGACGGCTCCTGCCGCGCTCTTTGTGCAGGCGGGAAGGCGTCCGGGCAGCCGGGGCTGCAGTGCCGCTGACGGACAGCGGGCCTGGGAACCCGCAGAAAGGTCGGGCCGTGGCCGGATGTTGGTTTTTCCCAGTCTGGCTCCCTTTGCTCTGAAACGTCTCCTCCACGACAAGGTAAGCCCCGCCAGGGGATGGGGACAGGGCGTGGGCAACGGCCGCGGAGAGGGCGGGACGGCGCTCTGCACAGTGTCCCCCACCGCGGACACTCGGACGCTCCGGAGAAGGACTCAGACGAGGAACCCCCAGTTGTCGTCCAGCGAAAGCGACTGGGAGACCGCAGGGAAGCGGCCAGGGGCGGGGGCAGTCTACGCAGATGAGACGCCGCCGGAGACCAAGGAGAGGGTGAGAGCAGAGTCCTTGAAAGGGACTTGGAAGGGCGACCGGCCGGAGGCCGCCTGGCAGGGAACTCGAGTCCCACGGAGGAGCCGCCCCACGTTCCCACCCAAACCGGGGCCCCAGCCACGGGCGCTACCGTGTGTCCAGCCCAGCCAGGCTCGGGGTTCCCAGGCGTCGCGCCTTTCCGAAAACCTCCCTCTGGGCGCCGTCCCCGCTTTCCCGGCCCGGGGGCCCTGCCCCCCCCCCCCCCCCGTACCCCCGAGGTCCCTAGCACCGCCGGGCGGGGAAGTGCTTCAAACCGGGCTGCAGCCGCGAACTCGTCCAGTCCCCGTCTGCGGCACTTCTCGTCACAGGGGCCGGTCGGGCTCCGCACGTGTCCCCGCCACGGGGCCGTGAGGAGGGTGGCACCTTCGGGGCCCCCCGTCCCACCGCCCCCAGCTGTGAAGCAGACCCCGCGGCACGGTCGTAGGACCTGCAAGCTTCTGAGCCCAAGTCCGCCTTGCGGCCGGCCGAAGAGACTGAAGCAGGACACGGGCCCTCCGAGAGCTGTCAGAGAAGCAGACCTGGCGGCCACACACAGACAAGAACGGGCTATGGGCCAGGTCGCATGCGGGGAGCTACCAACAGCTCACAGCGGCCCGCAGCCGGCCTCCCAGACAGGCTGCTGTCGCCCCGTCCCCACCCCGGTTCTGACCTGGCCTGCGGCGGGGGCATGGCGGCCGGGTCCCCTGTCCTACTGCAGGCCTGGGGAGCGAGGACTGGACATCTCGGCGTCCAGGGTGGGCATGGGCTGGCCTCGGGCTGGCCTCAGGCCGGCGGGGGCGGGGAAGCCTCTTTCCAACGGCCGCGGAGTCAGGATGTGACACAGAGTAAGAAGGCAGCCACACGTGCACACGTGAAACTCCGGGACGCTTCGGGTCACAGTGGGTTCACCCCTAGGAGCGCACAGCCCTGGGCACCTGACCACAGTCCAGCTGTGCCCGGAGGCCCCTCTGCCAGCAAGCAAGTCTCCAACAGTACAACTCTAGAAGCTTCTAGAAGCTTTTCTAAAGCAACCGGGAGTCGGCTGCCCAGAGAGGGGTCACGTTGGTGAGCTGCCTGCGGTGTCCGGAGGCATTGGCGTCTGCCTTTGGGTCCACACAGACCCACGGGGCCAGCCGCTCCGGGGCACGCCAGACACTTTCACCCAAAAATAAAACACAGGCTTAAAGCTTCAGAGCGCGCCCAGATTCCTGCCGACGGAAAGATTCCCACCGATGCAGCGATCTAGAGCGGGTTCCCAGGTTTGCTCAGACCGTGTCCTGCTCGGCAGGGGACCCTCGGCTGCACGGGGGACGCAGACCTGGCGCATGAAGGGCACGAGTGCGGCCGCCCCAGTCCTCCTGCAACCCCCGGCACCGCCACCCCCCTTGCGGCCGCGTGCACACTTGGCTCAAGAGCCCCGCACGGATGTGGTTGGGACAGGAGCACGCGAGCAGGCGGGGGCTCGGTCACAGCGATGCTCGTTTATTCACTCGAGTTCTGCAAGGCCCGGATCTGCGCGCCCACGGCCGGGGGCCCCCTCGGAAAAGCCAAGGGCCACAAGCGTCTGGAGAAGCCGCCCCCCTCCGCTCCAGACCCTGCTCGAGGCCCCTCGCCGCACAGACACTCCTCGGGAGGAAACCCTGACGGGGTGGGGGCAGCAGATCTGGGGGCAGAACGCGCTTCTGAAGACCGAGAAACGGAGGCCGAGGACGTGGCGTCCAGACACCCGCTGCACCCCTCACAGGTCTCCCCGGGGCTGGGGAACAGAGTCAACCTCCCTTTCGTGGCGGGGCTCCCTGGCGACGTGGATTTCAACTGTGCTGGCCTCGGAACCTGGGGAGGAAAAGAGAAAAGCCTGTGACGACGCTGCCGCCTCGGAGACGCTCTGGTCGGCCAGCGGGGCACGACCCGTGGGCACCTTCAGCCCCGCGACCTTTCTGCCAGGCCTCCGCACCGGGGGCCATGTGTGCGCCCAGGCCAGACCGCGGGGCAGCTGTGGCCCGAATGCACACCAGCGGCGCACACGGAGCCGCCTCGGGGCCCTGTACTGTCGGCCCCGGGAGCACCGTCCACAAGGCCCCGCCCCTTAGTTCGGGCCCCGCCTCTTTCGCAATGCACCACGCCCCTTCCGTCACATACTCCGCCCCCTCCTTAGGGTCCCACCCCTCGCACCAGACCCCTCGCACTCCCTCAC
>NC_081575.1:117915623-117929550 GCF_022355385.1 Mustela nigripes | reverse complement strand
CCCTCCCCTTCCGAATCGCCCCTCCCCTCCGACTTACACCCCTTCTGTCAGACCCCTCCCCTTCTTCACACATCTCTCCCCTTTCATCACACCCCTACTGCATACTCTTGCTGATGTAGGCGGTTAACTTTGCAGTTACTCTTTGGTTCAACATCCCTCAAAAAGCCCTACCCGACAGACATGAACAACACATTACTTGGCTTTCAGTCAATACCTCCTATTTTTACACATATTCTTTCCACAATGAAAAATACCAACTGCATTCCTCATTTTTCCCAAAAAGCGTTCGTCATTTGCTTTTTCCTCCAAACTTTTCTCCCACTGGTATTTACATTAGTTATTCTATTCCTAGCTTTATTATTACTATTATTATTTTTTTTTTTATTAAAGATAGAGAGCTTGGAACAGGGAACAGCAAAGGCAGAAATCCAAGCAGGCTCCCCCGCCCAGCGCGGAGGCATACTCGGGACTTGACCCACTACCAGAGACCGTGCCCTGAGCTCAAATCAGGCGCCTTTCCCCTCGCTTTTTCATTCTTTTCTATAGACTGCGAGATTTTCGGGCGCCCGGTTGGCAGTCTCTGGTGCACACACCATACAGCTCCCAGCACAAGGCCTGGCAGAGCTGGGGGAGTTCATTGGTCATTACTACCAGAACCAAGTACGGCTCACCCATACAACAGAGTATCATTCAGCCATAAGAACATCAGAGAAGATCAAAAAATATTTGACCCAAGCCACCATGTGGGTGAACCCTGAACACATGAAGCTAACATGATGCTGAGTGAAAGAAGGCAAACAGAAAAGGACAAATATTTGTCCATTTGGATGAAATGTCCAGCAGACAGAAAGCAGATCTGTGGTTGAGGGGAGGAAGGAAGGGGAAGCGGCTGGACACAGGTACGGGATTTGTTCTTGGAGTGATGACAATGTTCTGGACAACCCTGTGAATAAACTAAAACCCATCGAAGCTGAAAGTACAGTTTAAGAGGGTGGCTTTTATGATATGTGAATTATAGCTCAACTTCTAACAACGGCACAGGAGGGAGGCAAAATCAACATGGCACTAGGGCCAACCTTCTCTGCTGCTACAAGCTGGAGGCACTGAACGAGGGCATGCCAACATCGGTGCCTGCGTAATTATCCAAATGCCAAGATTTTTAAGATCTTTTCTCACTGTGCTATAAAATACAAATTCTCTAACCAGTGGAGTTCAGATTTCAAAGACAAACTCTCCGTCCTGCGTGACAACATGGCTGTCAATCACTCCATTCCATCAGCCTTGCCGAGGGCTTACACAGAGGAGGGAAGAGACCGAAGCTTCGAGAGAGAGCTGCCGGAAGGAACACACATCCTGTTTCTACGGGCTCTGTCAGCTTTCTCGAAAAGCGCTGTGTGAACACTTCTGACCTTCCGCCATAGCTTCCTGAGAGAAAGAAAGCCAGGAGAGACTGACTGGTCTTGTTCCTTGGTGGTGACGGGGGCAGAGGGCACGTGGGATGGTTTTTACTGTCATTTCTCATGTTTTAGTTGACTTCCAAAGACCGGTCAACCACTCTGAAACACAAGGATGGGAATCCAGCAAGACGGAACGGATCCAGATCAAACTCTCTGGCTCATTTCACCGGTGGTACCGCGCTACCAGCGACGCCCCTCGGTGTTCTCTCACCTTGAGGAAGGATGTGCACCAGAGAGAAAGTCAATAAACACACGGGCCCTGCCTTTTCGCTTTAGCCAGAAAGTTTTCCTTCGAGGCTTCCGATGACAACCAGACAATACCTGTCTCACGGAGCCAATCTATCAGTTCAACTATATGTTTTAGCCCCGAGAATAAAGCGACCTGGTCATCTGAAACCAAACCGTCCTCCACCGGAGCTAACTGCAGGAATGGAAACAGATTCTAACGTCACTTCCAAATAGCGTCAGTGTACCTGCCCTTCCCCCAATTCCAACATTATTTCGTTCCAAAGTCTTCCGGATCTTATGTGTTTGCCTTGTGGTGTGGCTTCACACGTGTGTGTGTGCGTGCGTGCTTACACGCACTTAGCTCAGACAACACATTGGGAAAAGCAAATTTTTGGATCCCAGCTTTCAGACAGCCTCATTATTCCGAGACAGTCGTTCTGAACTGGGCTCACTGTGTGTCCAGGGGATTTGCTGATGTCTGGAAACAGTGCTGGCGGTCACAGTCGGGATGCGTGCTACTGGCAGTGAGTGGGCGAAGGCCAGGGAGGCTGCCCCGCGTCCTACAGTGCCCAGGCCACCCTCAGCACAAAGAATCCCGCCAAGCTAGATGCCAACAGTACTGGGAATGAGAGACTCGCTCAGAAGATAGACACAGTAGTTGGGGCGAGAGGCTGACGGACGAGGCAGGTGCATTTCTGCCAGCCCGGCGTCAGCTGAGGAAAGATGACGGAGCCTGTATGTCCCAGAACACGCTCCGTCGTCACCCTTCTTCAACATTCTCTCTGGCTCATTAGCCCACTGAACCTACCAGTGGGCTAATGAAACATTATCATTACCAGAGATCTGGTCCTTTGGATCTATCTGCGTGTAGGTTACAAATGGTTAGGTCAGCTAAAGCTTTGCAGAGGTCAGAGCGGTGATTTCCAAACCCGTCCTCATCAAGAGTTGCAGGGGGCAGGAGGGGCACCTGGGTGGCTCAGTGGGTTAAAGCTTCTGCCTTCGGCTCAGGTCATAATCCCTGGGTCCTGGGATCAAGTTCCACATCAGGCTCTATGTTCTGCAGGGAGCCTGCTTCCCCCTCTCTCTGCCTGCCTCCTGATCTCTGTCATATAAATAAATAAAATCTAAAAAAAAAAAAAGAGAGAGCACTGCAACGGGCCTAAACCAAAGCCTTACAAGTAGCCTCAACAGGGAGGAGACCGGTACGTTAGCAAAAAGTCATTTCCCAAACTTCCAATTCGGACTGTACAAAAACTCCTGCCATCAGTTAGAGTAATGCTACTCTTGCCAACACCACTTTCTGAAAGCAAACACTGAGGGCTGCCAGTGAGGCTCCATCACTGGAACGCGAAGCTGACGTGCGGAGGCACTGAGGGAGACGGCGTTAAACCATGAGAGAGAGAGGTGGGTGCTAACGAGCCAGGTTCGCATCGGTGTCGGCTGCTGGCTCTGAAGCACGTCACCGCGGGGCAGACCCCCCACCCGCACCCTGCACCATGTCACCTCCTCGTTGGACACAGGACTTCCAGGCTGGCCCAGGGACTCCACGATGCAGCCGCCTCGACATACAGGGCTTACCTTCAGACAGCATGCTCAGCGCCTCGTCCGACGTGTGCCCACCAACCCCCGCCGCCTTCCTGCAGGTCGGATGCTCACAGGGCACGTGGGAGCCCTCGGGGGACAGGCAGGTCCGCTCGCCAGCAGACGTCGCCACGGACTCCCACTGGATCTCCTTCCTGGGGGACCGAAACTCCAGGCTGCAGCCCGTCCAGCCGTAGAAGGCCAAGGACAAGAGAAACCCTTGGGCCGGATTCAGTATCCCCTGGGAGGCAGGAGAGAACGCACAGGTCGGTCAGCGCTGCGGAGTGGGAATGAGAGCATCAGGTCTGCGGCCCGCAAGCCTGCTGGGCTGCCTCGTGGGGAAGGGAGCCGCTGGGCTGGTCTGCGGCCAGCCGGGCAAACACTGGCTCTAAGCAGAGCACCTTCCAGGGAGCCTGAAAACAGAGGAGGCGGGGGAGGGGACTGGGAGGAAGAGGGAGACAGGGGACAGGGAAGGAGGAGAAGGCAGGGAACTGGGAGGGAGGGAGTGCCCTGCACCTCTTACCCCTGCTGTGCTTTTCTACCCAACGTTTCTTCACACACGTTAGTCTGTGGTTGTAACTAGCCTCGTGTTCGTATCTTGCGTTTTCCCTGAATACTAGAGCTCTCATGGAGTCACACCTGCACACCATTCCGTCAAGAGGGGAAAAAAGGAAATTTACGTAGCCATTCCCTCGTGTTTCTTTTATGGCGGCGGCCTACCCTGCTTTGTCGTGACGGATCCTGTTACAAGGAATACCGTCACGCCTGTGGCTTTTTTACAGGCTGAAACGGTTCTTCAAGCTAAATTCCCTGCAATTTTGAGGCTGCCTGAAGGGTCAGATACACTGCGCCTAACCGGCTGATGGGAGCCGTGCCCATTTAATCAATGATCCCAACATCGAAAGGCACGAGCGAGCTCGCAGATCAAAGCCAGATGGAGGGACGGGGAACCCGTTAAACTCATTCACCATACTTCTGAGCGGTTTTTGTCCTTCGGACTTTTGCTTTCCAAGAAAAAAAGTTTAAAATCAAGCCTGCCCTACCATAATAAACCACGTGATCTTGGCCGCATTTCTGACAGGTTTCAAAGAGCTGCCGTTGATGTCTGCTTGCATTTCAAGATAGAAGAGAAGGCTCTCATTGATGACGTTCGGCAGCCAACTGTCGGAAGGAAAACAAGCCCACATTACAGGATTTACTTGAAAATGCAGGGGGTCAAGCTTTGTGCAATGGCAGTATCATAGCCAATGAGGTTTATCCGAGGCACGATTACTGCTAATTGAGAATGCAGGGGGTCAGGGAATGTGTCTTCTAACACCCGTAAGTCCTGGGCAGGGGGCCCCCTCGATCAGCAGAAACCAGTGCATGCAGAACTTAAGAGCTGTGAGTCCTTCCCTCATGTCCATAGCAGAGAGCGACAAATGTTTCCAAGGGCAACACTCGCCCCAGTCAGCGCGAGCGGATCTAAGCAGCCTATGAAATAGACTGACCCAATACAAAATGACCCAAAACTTGTGTCTCGCTGGAAGGGTAATGAAATTTTTTGAGGGAGACCTCCTAAAACCTCGCTATCTTATGTTGAAACTTTCTAATGTTACTATTACTGGTAGGCCAACAAACGTGAAAATGATGGGCTGAGTGTATTTTTAGAGGGAGACAGTCTCCATCTCTCCTAGGAGAATGTCCAAACCAACCTCATCCTCACGGGTACATACATTATTAACAGCACAAAGACACACCCTGCTCTGCAAACTACGATTCGCCCTAGCAAGAGCCTTTCGGATTCCCGTCTGTTTCGCATCGGTCACAGATCCATGCTCAAAGCCTCCTCCCGAAACTCGGGGCAGAGTGCCGGTGGTGGGGCCAACTGAGCAGAGAGAGCTTCCTCTCTACACTTCCTGACCGCCCCGGAGCCCTCACACCAATAAATGTACCCTTGCCCTTGTTTCTTGTCAGATACAGGAATCCTGAACGGGTACATTTTAAAAGCGTAGTCAAGTGCTCTATTTCGGACTTAGCCCTAGCAGCAGCAGTAAACACTGGACACACTTCTCAGTTGTAACAAAACTAAAGATGGGATTTTTTCTGTTCAAAGGGCTTTACATAGGACCCGAGCAGACGTGCATATCTTCCCAGGAGTTCACATGCCGGGGACTGGCCTTCCTGTCTCACGCGCATTTCCTCTAAGCACCCGAGCAGTGTCCAAGACTTCCTTTCCAAAGGCTCTTCCCTTTGCAAAAAACTCCTGGGTCACACTTGGAAAAGCGTGACTGCGTATCCCTTCCCAGCGGCAATTTTTTAAAAAAATTTATAAAAGAAAGTTTACCAAATGATGAAAACCAGCATTATTTTGAAAAACCGGATCTTGATCATGGCACCCATCCGCCGCTCGTTCTCTGTGTAAATGCCCTGTCTTCCTTTTAGGAGAGAGGCCACTGCAAAAAACCAGAGGGGAACTGCATGTAATGGTCACGACTTGCATTTCCGGAGGGACAGGGAAGGGAGTCCGCCAAGACGGCAGCCCGTAAGCCAAGGCAGCGGAGTGTGTGGGCGCGACACCACCTTCTTCCCTCCCAGCTTCCAAGTTGCGGTTCTCACAGACTCCAAGGGATGCAGAGTCTGTCAAACTTTCTTTTTTTTTCCTTTTCAGCTTATTTGAGAGAGGGAGAGAATGAGCGAGTGAGAGAGAGAGAGAGCTCAAGCAAGTAAAGGCTGAGCAAGGAGCCTGATGCAGGGCTCAATTCGAGGACCTCCAGGACCATGACCTGAACCAAAGGCAGATGTTCAACCAAACGAGCCAACCAGGTGCGCCTACAACTTACACTTTTAAATCACTGTAGACTTACATAAGAGTGGCAGAGATAGCACAGAGAGTTTCTACAGACCCGTACCCAGATTCCTTCAATGCCAACACCTTACACACCCAGGCTCTTATTTGTCACAAGGAAGAGACTAGCGATACTGCTTTACTATCAGTTAAGCTCCAGATTTTATTTGGATCTTTTGAGTTCAAGAACTACATATATTTTTTAAGAACTATGTTCTTAAAAGTTATTTTATATTTTAAAAATGATGCAATCTTGGGGTGCCTGGGTGGCTCAGTCGGTTAAGCATCTGCCTTCAGCTCAGGTCATGATCCTGGGATCCCAGGATCAAGTCCCACATCGAGTCCCACTCCCTTATCTTGGGATCCTGGGATCGAGCTGAGTGGGGAGCCTGCTTCTCCCTCTGCGGTTTCCCCTGCTTGAGCTCTCGCTCCCTCTCAAATAAACAAATAAAATCTTAAATAATAATAATAATGCACATTGCTGTTTTGGAACATTGGAAGATTAAAAATTTCTCCTTATAGACAAGTTGAAAAATATAAAAAATGTTAAGGGAAAATTAATGACCCATTGTGCACCCTCATACCAGCACTGTGTACATCTTAATACATTTCTTTCCAGGTCTTTTCCTATATGTGATTTTCATTTGTTTGATGTAACTAACTCAGCGCTTACAGGCAAATCTGCTTAAAAAGTTGCTGTATTGTCAACAAAACTAAAAGACAACTGACAGAATGGGAGAAGATATTCACAAATGACAGTACAGATAAAGGGCTAATATCAAAAATCTGTAAAGTACTTATCAAACTCAATGCCCAAAGAACAAATAATCCAATCAAGAAATGGGCAGAGGACATGAACAGACATTTCTGCAAAGAAGACATCCAGATGGCCAACAGACACGTGAAAAAGTGCTCCGTATCACCCAGCATCGGGGAAATACATATCAAAACCACAATGAGATACCACCTCACACCAGTCAGAATGGCTAAAACTAACAAGTCAGGAAAGGACAGATGCTGGCGAGGATGTGGAGAAAGGGGAACCCTCCTACACTGTTGGTCAGAATGCAAGCTGGTGCAGCCACTCTGGAAAACAGCATGGAGGTTCCACAAAATGTTGAAAATAGAACTGCCCTATGACCCAGCAACTGCACTACTGGGTATTTACAAATTGATACTACTACCAAAGATACAAACGTAGTGATCCAAAGGGGCATGTGCACCCGAGTGTTTACAGCAGCAACGTCCACAACAGCCAAACTATGGAAAGAGCCTAGATGTCCATCAACAGATGAATGGATCAAGAAGATGTGGTATATATACACAGTGGAATACTACGCAGCCATCAAAATAAATGACATCTTGCCATTTGCAATGACGTGGATGGAACTAGAGTGTATTATGCTGAGCGAAATAAGTCAATCAGAGAAAGATCATTATCATAGGATCTCCCTGATATGAGGAAGTTGAGAGGCAGAGTGGGTAGTTTGGGGGGTAGGAAAAAAAATGAAACAAGATGGGATCAGAAGGGAAAGAAACTGTAAGAGACCCTTAATCTCACAAAACAAACTGAGGGTTGCTGGGGGGATGGGGGTCAGGAGAGGGTGTTGGGGTTATGGAGGGTATGTGCTATGGTGAGGGCTGTGAAGTGTGTAAACCTGGCGATTCACAGACCTGTACCCCTGGGGCTAATAACACATTACATGTTCATATAAAAAAAAAGTTGCTATATTTAACATACTGTTTTTAAATGCAGACGTAGGGGACAAAAAAGGGATCCAAAGACCCACAATGATTTCCTATTCCTTCTGGTAGAGTCCTTTGAACGTTTAAAAGTTCTACAGTCAACAGCTTATCTTCAATCAACCTCCTATTAAGATGTACTTTTTTCTTTTTTTTTTTTTTTAAAGATCTCATTTATTTGAGAATGAGAAAACGTGCACACACTGGGGAGGCAGCAGAGGGAGAAGGAAACCCCCCCCAACCAAAGTGCAGGGACCCTGATGATGCAGGGCTGGATCCCCGGACCCCAAGATGACACAAGGCTCGATCGCAGGAGGCTTAACAGACTGACCACCCTGGCGCCCCGCACTTCCTTGTTCTTATTCCGCACTTGAGGGATGGCCGGGGCTTAAGGCTGGAGGTTGCCCCTGGTCACGCTTCCATGAGGATGTGGTTGGGGACTGGAATGCCAAGTCCCCAGTCTCAGTAGAGGCCTTTCCAGGGCTTTCTGCTGGCTCACATCCTTCTTCTCCAGTTCTTAGCACTGCATTGGACTCATTTCCTATGCTCTACTTCCTGTTTCCTGCCCGATCAAGGAAAGACACAAGCCAAGCCTATCTTGGGAGTAGCCAGGCTCACCGCTCTTCAGCCCAGACTCATCCCCCGGCCCCATCGGACTCCACAGTTTTCCAAGGGCACGCCCAGGGCATGCAGGGCACACCAAGTGCAGACCCACGATGAGCCCCAACAGAAACGGAAGTTCACTGGTCCCCACCTAGAGCTGTACAACACTGGCAAAGACGAAGCCCAGCACGGAAGGGGCCTGCTCACCACCGTGATCACACACGCTCCCGTTCCCCATGTGTCCTGTGCTTCCATCTCTGGAGGGGGACTGACCGATGAGGGCAACTGTCCCAGTGATTCCAGAAGCACAACACCTGCCACCACGTGAGCCCAAGGCACGGAGCCTTACCCCCATGGTCCCGCCCCAGGAGCGCTCCCTGTGACTCACCCGCGGTCACCGTCTTCCGGAACAGGATGGGGTTGGCCACGAAGACCAGCAGCAGCGGCAAGTACGTGGTGACATAGTGGGGGACGGCGTGCTCCAGGTCCCGCTCACACCTGCGGGAGGAAACAAGTCCTTCTGGAAAAGAGCACTTTGCGGGAACATTCAGACTTTTCTGGAATCCGAGATAAGAGCAGGAGAGTGGCGAGGGAAATGCATAAATCCACTTCAGAGCCGGCCCAACGGAAACCATAGCTCCTGTCTGCCAGTAAGCAAGGGAACACTGAGAGAAAGGCGGCTCAGTCAGGGCTCCGTGGGTCCTGAAGTCAGGAGGGCCTCTAAGGCACTCCACTGGGGGACCTGTTAAAGGGTCCTGCCAGGAAAGACAGAAACAGACACACTGGAATGGGGGAGCCCCCAACCTCGGTCTCTTCAAGGAAAAAAAAGACATAGTTCAAGTAGACACAGAGGCACTCAGTGCAGTAGTGAGGTTTTAGGAACCTGCTCTGCACTGTGCCTGGCCAGCCCTGGGATGAAGATCCAGTCCCGCCCCCAGAGCACCCCGAAATACCCAAGCTTCATGTTCCAGAACAAACGTGTTCCACGGCTGTGCCTCACAATCATTTCACGGGTGCTTTTCAGGAAGAAGGACTGTAATTTTTTTTTTTTTTAAGACTTATTTTGCACACCCAGGTGGCTCAGTCGGGGAAGCGTCTGCCTTCGGCTCAGGTCATGATCCCAGGTCTTGGGATCGAGCCCCGTGTGGGCTCCCTACATGATGGGGAGTCTGCTTCTCCCTCTATTCCGCCCCCCACCTCATGAATGAATAAATAAAGTCTTTTTTTTTTAAATTTATTTGTTAGAGAATGAGAGAGAGAGAAAGAGGTCCTAAGCAGGAGGGCAGGGTTTAGCCACCCGGAGCCTCACAGGCAAGAGTCCGCAAGGGCGGGAATTCCTACTGAGGGATCATGGGACTCGCCGGTCAGCCTGTGATGCAGGGGAGCGCCACACACAGGCATGGGTTTACCACACACGCATGGTCAGAACCATCAGCGAAGAAATGCATCATGGAACAGAAAAAAGGGCCAAGAGGAAGCGAGAATTGAAGGCAAAGGGGAGAGAGGACTGCCCGAGGCAGGCAGGAGGTAGCAAACCAGCTGGGGGACGGCCCCTGCGGCCCGGAAGGTGAGGCGATGAAGACGCAGGCGCCCTTGTTGTAACAGGCGGGGCGCGGTCAACGCGGAAGGGGGAAACGATAGAAAGTGCAAAAAAGTGAGCAACGAAGGAGAGGGCGAGGATGAGAGCTGACACAGGCCCAGAAGCGGCCTCCTCAGGACCGTGGGGGCGCCCCAGAGCCCCTCGTGAGCCCTGCACCACCGGCTCCCTCACGCTCAGATGCAACCTTCCCAGGAGGCTCCCGGAGCCCACGGGTGAAGCTGATGGACAGTAACTCCCTTTCCAATCAAGGGCAGCTGTGTGGGTGGACAGACCCACAACTCTGGGAGCACTGACCTTCAACTAGGCAACACCAATCTGGAGATGTCTAACTAAGTAGCTGCAAAAAGTCAAAAAAAAAAAAAAAGGCAAAAATGGAAAACTATGAGTCAGCAAACTTCTGTCAGGGAACACTGCCAGAAGTATTTTTTGCTCCATGGACCATGCAGCGTGTCGGAACTGACACTGCAATACGAAAGCAGCTATAAATCAGGCATAAACAAATGGCCATGACTGTGTTTCAATAAAACTTTATTTACGAAACCAAGCAGAGGGCCGGATTTGTTCTCTGGGCTGAGCTCTATTGATCCTTGTCTACACTGCCCTAAAATCACAAAGAGACAATGTCCAACCTGTTTTTCAGCTTTCCACTGGCAGTTAGAATATACATACTTGAAGGAACTGTAAGGCCTTCCAAATGATTGCACTGATGAGACTTACTGGGGTTTTTTGCTTTTTTTTTTTTTTTTTTTTAAGATTTTATCTACTTGACAGAGAGAGCGAGTGAGCATGTGCAAGCAGGGGGAGCAGCAGAGGGAGAGAGAGAAGCAGGCTCCCTGCTCAGACACGGGGCTCAATCCCAGGACCTGAGCAGAGGGCAGATGCCTCACCAACTGAACCACCCCAGCACCCCGCACGGATGAGATATTAGGTTGAAGAAGAAGCTGAGACCATTTCAGACCACTCTCTCCCTGTATCTGTGTTCAGGAGAGCCGACAGCTGGGAGAGAAGGGACAAGGGGAGGCTAGCGGAGGCTCAGAACTAGCTCTCCCAACACAACGCTCGGACTCTCCCCTCCGATGCGAACTCCTCCTCAGGACGGTCACCGCCCTGCCCGTACTCGGGCAGAGGCAGCTGGTGCGGAGAATACAGCGTGTGCCTGCGAAATTCCCTCCGTGTGGAGGATATGCCTAGAGATGTGTGCACACCCGTCCTGGAAGGAGACGCACCTGGAGCTCTGCACACGCGCCTGTGTGCAACAAGTGCCCAGCACCCAGACGCGAAGAGCAGAGGCCGGGACATGAGCGGCAGAGCACACTGTCGTGGGCCCCCCACCCCGCCAGGGGGACGCCGGGCGGCTCTGCACACAAGGGCCTGGCCAGTGAGGGGTCCACTCTGGCTCCACGCCCACGCCCCGTCTGCAGGATCCCGAGGGGTCTGGGAGCTGGAGCCCCGGCTTACCTGGACACGGACGGGGAGTAGAGCAGGACGGCACCCTCCACGCAGAGCAGGGCGGCCAGGCCCCAGGCCGCGAGGCGGTAGAGCAGCATGGTGCTGGGGGGGGGAAGCAGACGGGGGCCTTGCCTGAGAGGAGGGATGGGCGTGTCCAGCCACAGAAAGTACCAGACCCACTCCCAGCCACCCAAAGAGTCAGGAAAATGTATCCTGAGCAAACCCATGGCGGACACTTGCCTTATTACACCTCTGCGCTTTTGTTTAATTGAGATAAAAGAAACAGAACATCGAGTAACCGTTTTCAAGTGAGCAGATCAGGAGCAGTGAGTAAACTCACAACACTGCACAACCATCTCCCCCATCCAGCTCGGAAACCTCATCACCCAGGAAGGAAACCCCACGCGCATCAGGCGGGCCTCCCCCGTTCCTCCTGCTCGCAGCCCCCAGCAAGCACCGGCCTCCTCTGTGTCTCTGTGGCGTTTCCCATTCTGCACAATGCAGGCAAATGGGAGTCACACAGCATGCGGCCCTCTGCATCTGGCTTCTTTCTTTCCCACCACGAGGCTTGCAAGGGTGAGTGAACAAGGCGCGGACAACTCACCAGTCCTCCTAAGCACGCAGCTCCCCCACTAGGAGAGGAACTCCTATCCCCAAACCTTCCCAGAGGCACCCCTGTCCCTACAAGTCAAGCGTCTCCGTGCTCAGTCCAAACCAAGGTCTCTGAAGAAACGCGCGCACATCTGCTGTTCCAGGAGCATGGGGAGCTTCCCTTCCTCCCCCACGCCCCACCATTCACGGCATACTTCCCAGTCCTCGACCATCTCCAGCCTTCATCTTCCTACGCCCCCACACAGCGCCCTTTTCCCGGCAGACCAGAGGCAGCCAGCCCTGCAGCTGGGGTCGGGCGCACGGCTGCTGGGCTATCTGACGGTGCCCGCACAGCCTTTCCTGTGCCTCCCCTGAGCCACTGGACAGGGCTGCAGCGATCCATGGGACGCGCTAGCCACAACCCAAGACTCTGCCAGCCTCCTAGCAAACTGTGCAACCCCCAACCCATCAGGATTTTAACTCTAAAATCAGCTGCATAGACAAGGAACAGGGCAGGACCTGCGCGAAGGGAAGCCCTCCTCCTCAGAGACAAGAGAGAGACAGCACACGGGGGTGAGCTTCGGGAAGAAGAAACCTTTCACAGCCAGCTCTCCAGGGGCCACAAGGCAACGACTCCACCGTGCGCTCCTCCCAGTCCTGTAGCAGCCCTGCCCCGTCTCTCTGGGTTGGGGAGCAGTTGGGGCGCGTCTGGCCCACAACTCAGAGGCTCCGCATGGAATGGATGGAAAAAGGAGCAGCTCTCAGCGGGGTCTGGGTGGTTGAACAGTGCAGAAGGTCTGCATTCCAGACCCTCACCTTGGGCGGGAGGGAGCCAGGGGTACTGAGAGGTGGCCGATAGCAGGCCAGGCGAGGCAGGGCTGGACATGGCCAGACTAGGCAATGGTGCTCTAGTCAGTCTGGCCAGGCTGCATGGATGGCAGGCACTTCAGTAACAGATACAACCCCAAACCCGCACCCGGGAGGAGTCTGAGCTCCTGGGCACCCACGATGAAGGGCAGCAGGAGGCTGCAGATCCCCATCACTTTCTGACCACCAGATAGCGTCCAGGTGCAGGCACGCAAGGGCCCTCCCCAGGCCCCCTTCCTCTCACACTCATGTCCACAGAGCAAGTAGAGAGTTCAATTTAGGGGCGCCTGGGTGGCTCAGTCGTTAAGCATCTGCCTTCGGCTCAGGTCATGATCCCAGGGTCCTGGGATCGAGTCCGGCATTAGGCTCCATGCTCGGCTCTCCACTCCCCCTGCTTGTGTTCCCTCTCTTGCTGTCAAATTAATAAATAAAATTCATAAAAAAAAAAAAAAAACCTCAATTCAGGGCTTTTCCCACAATTTCAAGCGCCTTCTGTTATCGTTATTGTTTAAGACTTGTATACCCCACATCAGGAACCAACATAGCCGTTTAAATTTTAACTCTAAATTGGTCTTAATGACATTTCTTAGGATTAGGATTTTAAAAGAGTCTCCAATGCCAAAGAAATAGCTGAGAACTGGAAGGATCTCGAAGGGAACGTAGCATTTAGTCCAGCCCTACCTGCAATGTCTGGGCCCTGCCTTGGATCTGTCCCAGGTAGCTCTTTTTTTTTTTTTTAAAGATTTTATTTATTTATTTGACAGAGAGAAAGCACAAGCAGGGGGAGAAGCAGGTTGAAGAGGGAGAAACAGGCTCCCACCAAGCAGAGAGCCTGACTCGGGGATCGATCCCAGGACCCTGGGATCATGACCTGAGCCAAAGGCAGAGGCTTAAGCGACTGAGCCCCCCAGGCACCCCATCGCTACTCCTTTGTGATGGGAGACCCTGTTTCACTCTCAGTGATCTTCCTAGTGCTGGACC
>NC_081575.1:117896488-117915613 GCF_022355385.1 Mustela nigripes | reverse complement strand
CCTGCCCTTGCTCTTGTCCTTAGGAAGCATCTGGACGTTTCACATCTTTGGATGTCTGCCTCCTGCTTGTTTCACTTGTTTCACTCTCAGTGATCTTCCTAGTGCTGGACTCCTGCCCTTGCTCTTGTCCTTAGGAAGCATCTGGACGTTTCACATCTTTGGATGTCTGCCTCCTGCTTGATTGGCAGGTCCTTGGAAGCTATGCTCCGCCAGCATCCGCTCATCTCTGCACGATGAGCTCCAAACACTCTTCTGGGCATGAGGAGGCTTTCCTGATTGCCTGCCCTGGCTTCCAAGGGCCCCACCTGTCTTCTACGTCCAGAAAGCTCTCAGGCTGCCCCGTCTGACCACAGCCGTCCATGGCCAGGGGCGGAGCAGTGCACACCCCGTGAGAGCAGGAGGCACATTCTTCTTCCAGCCTCCTCTCCGGCTCCACCGCTCCTCTTATCTCCACAACTGGCTGTCTATGAGACCTCTAGTGTGTCCTAACTCCAATCCCTCCAAAACTGAGTGAGAGAGGTCTCAGACAGGAACACACACTTACACTGGGCTTCCGGGTCAAAGACCTCTCTCACTGGAGCTAGCTGCCTACCCAAAGTCATCTTCCTTTTTCCTTAGAAACATAACCTGTATGTCATGACCAACAGCAGCATGCTAGGCTAACAGACTATACTTCCAAACTCCTCTTGCAGCTAAGTGTGGCCATGAAACTAAATTCTAGCCAATAATACGGAAGTGGAATTGTTCTGTCAAATCCCCAGGGAGGCTGCTTAAAGGGAAGTGGCTCAGAGGAAAACAGACCTTTATGCTTTGGCCCCCTTCTCCTTTCTGGAATGCAGATGTGATGGCTAGAGCTCCAGCAGCTGTATCGGGCCATGATACTTTGAAGTTGGAAGTCACACAATACGACAACATAGCAAGAAAACAGGAGGAACTTGGGTCCCTGATGTCCATCGTAAGGGCCCTGGATTGCCTACCTCTGGCCTCTTTTATTTATTTATTTTTTAAAAGATTTTACTTATTTACTTGAGAGAGAAACAAAGCAAGGAGGGGAACACAAACAGGAGGAGTGGGAGAGGGAAAAGCAGGCTTTCCGCTGAGCATGGAGCCCAATGCAGGCTGGGATCCCAGGACCCTGAGATCATGACCTGAGCTGAAGGCAGACGCCCAATGAGTGAGCCACTCACGTGCCCCCCCTCTAGCCTCCTTTAGAATGGAAGAAAAATTATCTGGTTTAAGTCACTATTATTTTCTGTATTTTACATAGCCAAAGCTAATCTTCACAGACCTATCTAGTTGGCTGCCTTTGACCTCCAGAATTTTCAAAACCACGAGTACACAGGTTCTGTTCAGATGAATAAAAGTTTACGAGCTAAGTAAAAATGTGGAAGGAACAAGCACAAAAATAAACACTAAGCTTCAAGCCAGAGAGACCCAAGTTAATGATGAGGACACATGAGGACTACCAATGATTATTTCCTTTTAAGACTGTATTTATCTGACAAAGCAAGAGAGCACAAGCAGGGGGAGCAGCAGAGGGAGAGGGAACAGCAGCCTCCCCAATGGGCAGGGAGCCCTACACATGACTAGATCCCAGGACCATGGGATTAAGTCCCACATCAAGCAAGGAGCCTACTTCTCCCTCTCCCTCAGTTATGCCTCCGTTTCGTTCTCTCTCTCAAATAAATAAATAAAATAAAATCTTTCAATAAAACCTTTAAAAAAGAATTTAAAAAAGTAAAATTTATTCAACAAATGGTGCTGGGACGAGTGGCCATCCACATGCAAAGGCATGAACATTGACCCTTTCCTCACCTGCATAAAAATTAATTTAAAATGGATCACTGGGGCTCCTGAGTGGCTCAGGCAATTAAACATCAAACTCTTGGTTTGGGCTCAGCTCATGACCTCAGGGTCGCAGGATCGAGCCCCGTGTCAGGCCCCATGCTCAGTACAGAGTCTGTTTGAGAGTCTCTCTCCCTCTGCTCTCCCCCCCACAATAAAATAAATATGCAACATCTTAAAAATAATTATAATGGACCACAGACCATTTGATCTTGGGGTTCTGAGTTCAAGCCCCACTCTGGGTGTGGACATTAGTTAAAAAGAGAATTTTTTAAATGGGTCACAGACCTAAATTACGGTGTTGAAACTCTCTTCTTTTCTGCTTGGTTCCCAAGTTTTTTTCACCTTGGAACGAAATACTCCAGATTAAGCTTCATCTTCCTCCCCTTCCTCACGCCAGTTCATCTGGAAGTAACACAGTTCATAAACGTCTTTGCTGTTCACGACTACATGCAACCAGACTGTTTTTCCAATATCCTTCAGTGAGACATCTCACAAACATTTTGGGAAAAGGCCGGCTCAGCTGATTAAGCAACTGACTATTGGTTTCGGCTCAGGTCGTGATTTCATGGGTCCTATGATCACACCCCATGTGGAGCCCCAAGACCAGCTCTGAGGTCCGTGGGGAATCTGCTTGAAATTCTCTCCCTCTGCTGTTCCCCCTACTTACACATGCACGCTCTCAAATAAATAAGTAAATCTTTAAAATAAAATCTTTAAGGGCGTGTGGGTGGCTCAGTCAGTTGAGCAGATGCCTTTGGCTCAGGTCACAATCCCAGAGTCCTGGCACTGGGCCCCACCAGGGGCTCCCTGCCCAGCAGGAAGCCTCCTTCTCCCTTTCCCACTCCCCCTGCTTGTGCTCCCTCTCACACTGTCTCCCTGCCTCTGTCAAATAAATAAAATCTTTTTTAAAAAATTAAAAAATAAAATAAAGTCTTTTTTTTTTTTTTTTTTAAGATCTTATTTATTTATTTGACAGACAGAGATTACAAGTAGGCAGAGAGGCAGTCAGAGAGAAGAGGAAGCAAGCTCCCTGCTGAGCAGAGCCTGATGTGGGGCTCGATCCCAGGACCCTGGGATCATGATCCAAGCCGAAGGCAGAGGCTTTAACCCACTGGGCCACCCAGGTGCCCCAAAATAAAGTCTTAAAAAACATATTTAAAGGGCGCCTGGGGGGCTCAGTGGGTTAAGCGGCTGCCTTTGGCTCAGGTCATGATCCGGGGTCCTGGGATGCAGCCCTGTTACAGTGCCCCCTGCTCAGCAGGGGGACTGCTTCTCCCTCTGCTGCTCTGTCACATGAATAAATCTTAAAAAAATATGTATATACATAGATACACATACACACCCATTTATTTTTTAAATGCAGTACACCCAAGGGCGCCTGGGTGGCTCAGTTGGTTAAGCATCTGACTCTTGATTTCACCTCAAGTCATGATCTCAGCATCATGAGATCGAGCCCCATGTCAGGTTCTGGGCTGAGAGTGGACCCTGCCTGACATTCTCCCTCTCTCCTTGTTCCTTCTCTCTCTCCGCCGCCGCCCCACTCCCCTGCTCACATGCTTGGCCTCTCAAAATTAAATAAAATGTAGTTTGTCATACAACAGAGCAGTATTCAGAAGCTCACAGAACAGACGGTGCTGCAACACACGGAAAGCTTGACCATGGCCCGCTAAGTTTAAAAAGCCGACAACGGGGCGCCTGGGTGGCTCAGTGGGTTAAAGCCTCTGCCTTCAGCTCAGGTCATGATCCCAGGGTCCTGGGATCGAGCCCCGCGTCCGGCTCTCTGCTCATCGGGGAGCCTGCTTCCTTCCTCTCTCTCTGCCTGCTTCTCTGCCTACTTGTGATTTCTGTCATATAAATAAATAAAATCTTTAAAAAAAAAAAAAAAAAAGCCGACAACGAAAGGTCACATGTTCAATGATTTCACTTTCAGGCAATGCCCAGATTAGGCAAAGCTAGAGACAGAAACAGACTGGCAGTTGCCAGGCGCTGGGGGGTGGGGGGAGGAATTCATCACTGGTAGAGCCTGGGGGAGGGGGTGTTGATGACTAACGTCATAAAATTAGTTGGTGTGATGGCTGCACGATTTTATAACTAAACTAAAGAACAATGGATTTTATACACTTAAATGGGTGAACTTCATAAAACTTAAAAAGAAAAAAGAAGTAAGCATATAAGGGTTCCATGGGAAAGTGGGGGACACATGCTTCCTGGACCAAGAGTCAGGGGACCTGGGCGCTCACTCCACCCTGCCACGTGGCTTCCCCTGCTCACTTAGGTTCTCTGTATCTGTGTCCCCCAACACGCACACACATCCCAGCACACAGCTCCCGAGAGCCCACGACGTGCCAGGCCCGGTTCTCGACCGTTCACACGCAGCATCGCACGGCGTCTCCCGGGACCCGATGGGGGCTACGGTCTCATGGCCGGCACGACGGAAGTCTAGAGAGGTCAAGCGACTTGCTCACAGTTCCCCAGCCAGGGACAAATGCACGGGCCACACCCCTGGGGCCCTTTCTCCCCAAGCAGCTCCTGGCAGCTCCGGTACTCCGGTTCCAAGTTTGGCATAACATGTCAATACGCACTGCAAAGATTGTCTCCTCAAACTTTTATATTGTCAAAAACTGCCTGTATTCCTGCCGACTCTTCTTTAGTAAGTGTCCAGAATGCAAACATGTAATTTATGGATGACTGGTCATGGTCTAAACATCCTCATTGTGAATCTGCCCTCAGCCTTTTGTACCAATGAGGAGCCAGAGACATTTCTCGCAGAGGGGCCGGCTGACATTCTGTGTCTGCCATACTGAAGAACATTCCAGAGCCCTCGGGGTGCCCCCAGCCCTTCCTCACACGACAGAGGCTGGGCAGAAAGCTCTCCTTGTTCCCTCTGAATGTACCTGTGTCCGGCCGATCTCCGGATCACGAGGTAGGTGTCGACCGCATAGCAGAACAGCCACCAGAAGCAGGCACTATACAGCAGCTGGACCCACATCTGTAATCAGGAAGAGCCTGCATCAAAGCTCCGGAAATGGGCAGCGGATGGCCCCGTCCGTGAGATGAGCCGGCAGATGCCTCTTTCTTGTGACGTCGGGAAGCAGGACAGGGAAGCCACCCAGAGACGCGTGCATGGTCTGGGGACACAAGGGTGGGATGTGCACGGGCCAGGCCTGCCTTCCGGGACACTCACAGGCCAGGACAATGAAGGCCTCAGCTGGGAGGCCCACGCTGGCCTGAGGGCTCATGGCGCCTGCGATGGAGCAGCTGTTCATTGAAAACGAAGGGGTAGGGGACAGAAAGCACTTCCCAGGAGCGGCCAGGAAGGGGCTCGGCACGCTACGGGCTGCAAGGGCCGGCGTGCCTGCTGGGCTGTGCCATGGGGAGACCCAGGCTGCCCCGTACGCAGCTGGGAAGCGGAGTGGGCAGGAGGCAGGAGCAGAGAATTCTGCTCCGGCATGGTGCACAGAGCAGGATACAGATGTACATTTCCACGCAGGTTTTATCAAGCAGTACACACCCAATACATCAGTAACTGCCTTCTCTTTCTTTTTGGCCAGCTGGCTTTAGCTGCAGCTAAGGTAAGGATGGTCTATGTGTGCTTAGAAGGGGGGGCACAGAGCAGCCACACTCCAGGGGGTCCTCAGAAGGAAGCGGGTGGCAAGAGCCCCCTTTATCATGCTGCATATCCCTGAAGGGGAACCAAAGGGAGCTCGGGACACTACAAACCTTAAGACCTATCATCTTGTCATCTGGCACCACAAACAAGCTCCTGGAGGGTTGAGTACTTGGCAGATGCCCCCCACCCACCCAAAGAACCCTGAGCAGCAGACTCTGAGAATCTGCATTCCTAACAAACCCCAGTGGCCAGAGACCACACTTTGAGGATGGCAGCCTGAGAGGGGCACAGAGGAGAGACGGCGGCGGTGAAAGGAAGGTGCACTCACTGCGCTCCCCACACAGTACGCAGCCGGCCAGACGTCCGTCCCATTCCCGTCGGAGCGGTTGTCAACGAAATCTGGGAATCCCAACCACACTGCAGACCGGAGCACAATACCTATGAGAGAAAGAGCGGATACGGTCATCCCGCGGGGGACGCGTTCCAGAACCCCCAGTGGAGGCTGGCACCGCAGACCCTACTGAATCCCATCTGTGTTTTTCCGCCACGTGTGTTCCTGGGACAGAGCAGTTTACTAGACACCGTAAGACACTAGCAACGATAATAAAATAGAACTAGAACACCGGACGGTCACGGACACTGTCCCAACATCATCATGGCCTCTGCCCCAACATCGTACTGCACTGTCCTCACCCTTCTCGCGACGGTGTGACGGGACCAGGGGCCTGCGTGACGAGGCGCCATGTGGAGAAGGACGTGGGCATCATGAGGTGCTGGGAGCCAACCACCGACCTCTCAGCAGCCGGGAAGAAGAGCGCCTGCTTCGCGACCCCAGTGCCCCGGGGCAACCGAGCCTGCGGAGAGCCGGGCCGTGGCTGCCGGCGAGCTACGGCACTTCGCGGCCATCCGAATCCATGCGGGCGGCTGGCCCGGTGCCCCGGCTTGGGAGCGGTAGGCAGATGGACAGAGTGATGAACAGCTAGGAAGGGACAGAAAAAGAAATGACGGAGGAGAGAAACACACACACAAGTGTATGCAGAGAGACGGAGAACCACGGGAGACCCAGGGAGCAATTACTTCGGCCACACAGAGCAAGCCCAGGCACTTCGATTTCAACTTGAACCACCATCAGCCGCGGTCCTACCCGAATGTCGCGGCTTGTTCCCTCCATACGAAGCAGCCCTTATGGGGACAACAATCTACTTCTTTGCTATTTTTAATGTCCATATTAACACTCCTCACAGGAAAAAAATGACTGAAAAAGCACAATTCTGAAATGTGAAGAGATAATTCTTTCATTGCCTGAAAAAAACGCATTTAAGATTTTCACAAAGTAGCTCTTGGCAACTTGCTCTTGACATTTATTTTTTTAAGTTTCTTTGCTACTGGACCCGAATAACTAATTCTCCTCAAAACAGTATAACACGCCCGTAAGATCTATGCGAAGGTGACGTGATATGCTTTGTGGAAGCACAGGCTCCGTGAGACGATACTTGAGGGTAACTGTAAACACTATGAAGTTACACACTGTGTCCTCGTGCACACGTACACCATGTGTAAGACGCTATTAAATACACAATTCGCGATATGTTACTAGACACTGTAACCCACCAGCAAGCTCGCCCTGCACACTCTAGCGCCAGATATACACTGTCCGATCCACCGGCAAACACCGGGCACCTGGCCAGCACCGGCTGCTGAGCGTCTGCCTTCTGCGCGAGTCATGATCCCAGGGGGCTTGCATATACTCAGGGCTCCCTGCTCAGTGGGGAGTCTGCTTCCCCTCCGCCTCTGCCCACTACTCGCCCCCCTCCGCTTGTCCTTTCTGTCGCTCTCAAACAAAATCTTTAAAAAAATACCCTCTGTATAATGTGCAGTATATAACCAAATACACACCATGAAGTACGATACTAAGTCTATATCATGCCACATACCACTAAAAAGGAACTATGGACACCAAAAAAACTCGCGATCTATCTTCTCGTTATCAGCACTGCTCACAAATAATGCTTTTCTTCTGCAGAATGCTGTATCAAGAACGCTTCGAGCACTCCTCTGAGCTCAATACATGCCCTACCTACATTCGTATCAATGTGAGCGGATGAATGTCTACTTACGGTGGTAAACATCTCACCACACGTGTATGTTAAGTCATTATGCTCTAGATCTTAAATTTTCCTGGACTGTATGTCAATTACATCTAAATAAAACTGAGAAAAACCTCTGCCCTATGAGGCAGGCATTTTAAGTATTTATTTTTCCAGGGAGGTGTTAGTCACCAAGACTTCCCCTTAATTATGCCTCTGCTCACTTGTTAACACCACGTATGTCCCTTCTAAAAGGGAGAGTATATACAAATATCATTCCACGGATCCTAAATTGCTATTAAGATGCTTTTCCAGGGCTGGCTGGGTGACTCTGCAGTTAAGTACCTGCCTTTAACTCAGGTCATAATCCGTGGTCCTGGGATCGAGCCCCAAGTGGGATTCCCTGCTTGGTGGGGAGTCTGCTTCTCCCTCTACCTCTGGCCCTGCTTGTGCTCTCTTACTCTCACTCTGTGTTCTTTTTCAAATAAACAAAATCTTTTTTTTAAAAAAAAAAAAAAAGATACTTTTCTAGGGGTGCCTGGGTGGCTCGGTCCTCAGGGCGTTTGACTCTTATGGGTCATGGGTTCAAGCCCCACGTATAAACTTTAAAAAAAAATAAAAGATGCTTTCTCAAAATGTTTTAGCATCATCAGGAAGAAAACCAATCTGGTTGAATTAACAAGCACCAAGATGATTTTATCCCTCACAGAAAGGAAGTACTGCTTCCTGTCTGACTCCTCAAGTCTGAGAAAGTGACTAGAGGTCCATAGCATTTACTGGAAGTCAAGGTCCTTGAGGGTCTCCAGGCACAAGAGCACAGAATGGAGAACTGGGCCCTGAGACACAGTGACCTGTACTGCTATGTGCTCAAGGTGCAGAATAAGCTGCTGCCATCCCCTCAGGGCCCAATGCCATCAACAGCGTTTGCTTCAGAAGCAAACTTACTGAAAAATACAATTCCAAAATGGTTAGCACCTGTCAGCCAACTGCAAAGTGTGGGCTGTATCTGGATCCTGATTCAAACCAACCAACTGTAAAACAGCATTTATGACACAACTAAACACACAGTAGTGACCTTAAAGAACTGATTTTTGGGGCTGGGCCAGTTACGTACGCATGTACCTTCGGGTCAAATCATGATCTCAGGGTCCTGGAACCGAGCCCACCATTGTGCTCCCTGCTCGGTGGCGTGTCTGCTTCTCCCTCTTCCTCTCTCCCAGCTTGTGCTTGCACGCGCACGCTCTCTCTCTAATGAATAAATAAAATCTTTTAAAAAAAACTGATTTTCATTATTTTAAGGTGATAATACTACCTGTAACATATATGGGTATACATACACGCTTCCTTCTTACTTTCACAGCTATATACTGAAATCTGTATAGATGAAAGTACATACGTCCTGGGATTTGCTTTAAATCAATGCAGTGAAGAGTTGGTACAGGATGGAGTGTAGATAAAGTGAGGTATGGGTCCAGGGGTTCATTATATAGTCTGTGTGATTTGTGTTTCTTAGAAATTCTCCAAAATAAACCCTTAAACAAATGCTCAGCACTATCTAGTTTAGAAGTCTGTAAAAATTGCCATGCATGTTTAAAGGGGATGGCAAAGTTTCTGTAAAGGGCCAAATTAAAAATATTTTAGGCTTTATGGGCCACAATTACTCTGAGGACATCCACCTCTGTGATGTGCTCAGCTGTGAGTTTTAGCATCATCAGGAAGAAAACCAATCTGATTGAATTAACAAGCACCAAGATGATTTTATGTGCGATGCACAGCTGTGCTCCCACCAAACTGTCCTGAAGGACACAGACATTTAAATTTCATGGAATATTTATAAACCAGGAAAGATTTTTCTTTTGATTAAAATAAAAAAAACTTTTGGGCCTCAGAAAGGGACAGGCAGCCAGCAGGGTTTGGCACAGGGGTTGTAGTTGGCCACCTGTGGTATGAAACCCAAGCCTGACAAAACATATCTATTTATATATATATTAGAGATATATACATCAAGAGTTCTTCCTGGTTCTGCTAAATCATTTTGGAAATGATTTTGTGTGTATACACAAAATACTATCAATCTCACTAGCAGAATAATTATGGGTCCCTCACAATATCTGGGTTTTTCTTAACCACCCCTTCTAAAGTTTCCCTAGTATGTTTGCAATAACAAACATTAGAAACTGGTATATTACCTTCAACAAATGTCCCCCAGGCGTAATTTTAACTGCCTATCCTGTTTTGCTGAGTCCCCTGGCCCCCCAGTCCGGTCCCTAGAGAGCCGCCTCCGGTTTCGACGTCGACCCTCCTAGCACGCAGCTGACACCCTGCCCAACGTGCGCACCGAGTAGGTCCCAACCCACCGGCCATGCTCCCTCATCTGGGCACCGAGTAGGTCCCAACTAGCGGGCCGCGCGCGCTCACCAGGGCACCTAGCAGGTCCCAACCCGCAGTCAATGCTCCTTCCCCGCCGCAAAGCAGATCCCAACCCGCGGGCCGCGCGCGCTCACTGGGGCACCTAGCAAGTCGCAACCCGCGGGCCGTGCGCGCTCACCCGGACACCCCTGCAGGTCCCATCTCGCGGGCCACACGCGCTCACGTGGGCACCGAGCGGGTCCTAACCCGCGGGCAGTGCTCCTTCACTCGGGTACCCAGCAGGTCCCAACCCGCGGGCAATGCTCCCTCACCAGGCCGCAAAGCAGGTCCCAACCCGCGGGCCGCGCGCGCTCACAAGGGCACCTAGCAGGTCGCAACCCGCGGGTCGTGCGCGCTCACCCGAACACCCCAGCAGGTCCCATCCCGCGGGCCACACGCGCTCACGTGGGCACCGAGCGGGTCCCAACCGTTGGGCAGTACGACCTCACTCGGGTACCCAGCAGGTCCCAACCCGCGGGCCGTGCGCGCTCACCTGGGGACCGAGCAGGTCCCAACCCGGGGGCAGTGCCCCCTCACCCGGACGCAAAGCAAGTCCGAACACGCGTGCCGTGCGCGCTCACCCAGGCACCCACCAGGTTCCAACCTGTGGGCAATGCTCCCTCACCCGAGCACCCAGCAGGTCCCAACCTGTGGGCAATGCTCCCTCACCCGAGCACCCAGCAGGTCCCAACCCGCGGGCTAAGCACGCTCACCCGGGGACCCAGCAGGTCGCAACCCGCGGGCAGTGCTCCCTCACCCGGGCGCAGAGCAGGTCCCAACCCGCGGGCCACGCGCCTTACCCAGGCACCCGAGCAGGTCGCAGGCGGCGACGGCGCGCAGGATGCGGACGGAGGCAGGGGAGCGCGCCGAGGCCGGCGGGGCTGGGGAGGGGGCCCCGAGGCCCGCGGGCCGGCGCCGGGGCAGCAGCTGCAGGAGGCCGAGCGCCAGACTGCAGGCGCCGCTGCCCAGGCACAGCGCGTGGAACGCCCGCGGCTGGAAGCTCAGCACCAGCTGGGTGGCGGCGTCCCGCGTGGGGCAGCAGAAAGTTCCGAGGCGTGGGGAGGCCATGGGCCGTGCTCGGCGCCGCTGCTCGGGTGTGCGCGGACCCCCAGCGGCCCGCGGGAGTCAGGTGCTGGGCGGGCCGGGGGCGGGGGCGGGGGCGGGGGGATCATGTGCCCGGGGCCGCTCCCCCCGCGCGTGGGGAGAAGGCGCGGGCCTCAGCAGGGGCTGTGCGCCCTCCGCAAACGCCACGAGGTCTCACGAGGGTGAGGCGGAGGAGGAGGAGGGGGAGGAGGGGGGAAGAAGAAGGAGAAGGGGATAAGAAGGGGGAGGAGGGGGGTGCTGCGGGAAGGAGAAGCGCCCGAGGCCGGGCGACTCAGCTTTGTCCACTTCCCTCGAGCCCTCGCCAAAACGGCCATCTCGCCTTACCTGACCTGACCAGAAAAACCTGCCTCCGTTGCCAGCCTTTCCCTGGTTGGGAGCCGACCTCCCTGATTCCGAAGCGTTCCGGGCAGCGGACCACGTTCATCAACCCTGAGGCGAGGGGTTCAAACGGCGCCCTTTCGTGCTCGGCCGCCACGGACACAATCCCGCAGCGAAAGGGTTTTCGTGGACATTCAAATCTTGAACAAAGACGGGGGCGCTTCGCCTAACGAGACACAGACCTATTTTGCACTTTACTGTTCGGTGTTCCGTTTTTACTCAGCTTCCACATAGCTTTGGGCATTCCAAATAAGCTTTCCAAGAGTAATTACAGTTTTTTTTAAAAAGTTATTCAAGTTTATTCAGATTTCTTAACTGTTTCTGTGTGCTTCACTACGCACTGAAAATCAAGCTTTCTTCTGCACTCATAAAAGTTTCAAAATTATATCCTCACTGGGCTCCTGGCTGGCTCAGTCCGTGGGGCATGGGGCTGTGGATCACAGATTGTGAGCTGCGGCCACACACTGGGTGCAGACATTACTTAAAAATTTTTTTTAATTTAATTTAAAAATTACATGATCACTAATGACAACAGTAAACATACTGGTGAAGTTAAAAAACAAAAACTCAAGGTTGAAAAAAAAAACCTATCTAGGTTATGACTTTACTAACCAAAGCTTTATTTAAAACAACGCCCCCAAACCCTATGAGATGTATCCTCTAATAAATTAATAGGCCCACTGGCAAAGCCCAAGCAGCCACCCTTTGATCTCTGACCCCAATAAGTGGGCCCCTCTCCAGGTTTTTCCCAATCAACCAAAGGGAAGGCAACCTCCCACTGTTCCCACCCCCAGCTCCTGAAACACTTAAATGCAAACACAGGCCCTCCCACCCAGCTGCTTAATACATTTCCACCCCCAGCTTTGCAACTTTAAGTAAGGCAAGGCTTGAGCTCAGCTACCACAGGTCTGGGCTTCCTTGTCGGAATTCAGGCTGCCAGATGGGCAGCCGGGCCTTTAACGAAGGCTGTGGACCCCAGCATTTCAAAAGGATCCGACTTGGCGCATCTTTGAGCAGGGGCAGCTGCTTTGATAGGATTCTGGAACAGACTGACATTGTCAAAACCTTAACTGCTCTTGGGGATGACGTACTTGCTTGCAAAACATCATGGGAGTTCTCCCCACACATCCGCAGAAAGCATGAATCCTGCTATCTGTTTTTGGACTGTGGATCCCCACCTTCCTTTGCTCTTGGAAAGCAGAAAGGGCTTCTGGAGGACAGTGTGTGAAATGTGCTTTCAAAGATAAAAATGACAACGGGGGATCTGTACACTGGCCCTGATGCCCAGGGTCTGAGTGGCCAACCCACACACGAGTGCGACAGCACTTCCATCTTTGCTTCGCACCCAAACTGCACAAAGCCCGCCTCCCTGCTCCCCACATGCAAACCTGAGGGCTCTGGATGACTCAGGTGCCAAGGAGTCAAGGCTGAGGCTCCAGGGGGGCACGCAGGGGTGGGGAGGGGACTACTACAGATGAAGAGTGCCAGGCCAGATGGGCTCAGATGATTATGCGACAGGTGGACCTCAGAGCAAACCTGAGAAAGGCTGGATGAGAGACTAAACTTCGGCTGTCAGGAGGGAACTTGGAACGAGTCTAAGAAATAAAACTGACCAGATGGAACTAGAAGATACTACGCCAGGTGAAGTTAAGTCAATCAGAGATAGAGAATTACCGTATGATTTCACTTCTATGCGGAATTCAAGAAACAAAACCGATGAACATAGGGGAACGGAGGGAAAAATAAAGCAAGACGAAATCAGAGAGGGAGACAAACCGTAAGAGAGTTTTACCTCTAAGAAACAGCTAAGCGTAGCTGGAGGGGAGCAGTGTGGGGTGATGGCATGAAGGAGGGCACGGGATGTGACGCACACTGGGTGTCCTATGCCACTGATGGGTCACTGAGTTCTGCCCCCGAAACTAATAACACACTATATGTTAATTAACTGATTTTAAATAAAACTTTTATAAATAAATAAAATATAAATTTTAAAATAAAATAAATAATAAACAAACTGAGATAAACTTTTTGTGCTAGAGTGCAACTACAGTGTGAAAAGGTAGACAGGTAACACACACACACACACACACACACGCACGCACACACACACGGAAAGTGGAAACATCTGGAAATATGCAGATGTGAGAAACACAATGCTACTGCCAAGCCAGTGAGCCAAGCCTGAATGGGGGGTATCTGTGTCATGACCTTCAGCACCGCCTTCCACCTTCCTTCTCAGTTTACCAGTCGGATTCCACCTCGCACTTTCATCCTGGGCTGCCCAGGAAATGCTCCACTGTCCTGACTTTGCTGCACAGTTTACACCTTGCTTGCCATCACACTTGATCACGCACACTAACCGCTGGAGGCGGCTCTGGGGGTTTCTCATACAACCTGCTTCTCCTGGAAAACCCCCTGACACCTAGAGGTCTGAATTTAGAGGACTGAGTTTTGGGGGAAAGCCTCAGGTCTGCCACAGAATGGAGGGCAGGAGGCAGGGGGAGGCAGATGGAGGGTCTGCTGAGATGTACCGGTAGCAGCAGCATTAGTGAGGAGGGGGCGATTCACAAAATCCCACTGTCTTCAGAGCCCATCAGTGGGCAGGCTCTATGCTTTGCATTCTGCGTTCATTGTCTTATTTATTTAGTACTTACTTATTTATTTGACAGAGAGAGAAAGATCACAAGTAGGCAGAGGCAGGCAGAGAGAGAGGAGGAAGCAGGCTCCCTGCTGAGCCAGGACCCTAAGATCATGACCTGAGCCGAAGGCAGAAGCTTTAACCCACTGAGCCACCCAGGTGTCCCCATTGTCTTATTTAATATAGGGAATGAGCCTTGCAGGTGGGTTTTACTGATCCTTAAACTGATTGTGGACAGTATGTAAATTAATGGGGATGCCTGTGTTCCAATAAAACTTTATTTACAAAACCAGTGGAGACCTAGACCTCTCAGCTCCTGTAGGTCTACCCACAGGGGCCCTGGCTTACTCAGCAGCTGCCCCACAAGGCTGGGTGCCTAAGCCCAAAATGCAGGAAGGTTAACACCTAGTGGGGCGGGCAAACAAGCCAATGAGGGATGGGAAGCAAGAAGCTGTGGGCGGAGAAACTGGTCTTAGTTCCTCCCTCCTTGTGTAAGTTTCTGAGCAGAGGCTACATACAGCCCTTAGCAACCAGCTGTTTCTTAGGAATTGATGGTCTACTCAGAAATGCGCCACCTTTAATTTGCTCTTCCTCCTTTCCTGCTTTGCCCTTTTGTCCAGGGATCCCAGGATGTTCTCCCATAGAACAAAATTTGCCTCAAGCTCTGCTTTCTAAGAAACCCAGGCTAAGAATCTGCTCTCCTGATGGAAGAATCTCGGCTGCTGCAGCCAGAGCCCTACTTGGGGTCCGTCTGGTGACCAGCAGCATCTGGGCCTTTCAAATGATTTCAGTTCAACAGGAATTTACTGAGTGCCACGTGCAGACTGGAGAGCTCAAGAGATAGGCTGTATCCACTGAATAAGGGTGTTACCAGGCCTTAATCAAGAGACTACCCAAAGGGGCGCCTGGGTGGCTCAGTGGGTTAAGCTGCTGCCTTCGGCTCGGGTCATGATCCCAGGGTCCTGGGATCGAGTCCCGCATCGGGCTCTCTGCTCAGCAGGGAGCCTGCTTCCCTCTCTCTCTCTCTGCCTGCCTCTCCGACTACTTGTGATTTCTCTCTGTCAAATAAATAAAATCTTAAAAAAAAAAAAAAAGACTACACAAAGGACAAAGGCATTGTCCATGCCTCATGAACTAATGAGAAATGGAAGTGGTGCAGGGTGGAAAGAGATAGGGATTGAGTATGGTTTAAAATGGAACTGTACTCACACACACCCAAAAATATTATGGGGCACCTGGGTGGCTCAGTTGTTTAAAGCCTCTGTCTTCGGCTCCAGTCATGATCCCAGGGTCCTGGGATCGAGCCCTGCATCGGGATCCTTGCTCAGCAGGGAGCCTGCTTCCCCCTCTCCCTCTGCCTGCCTCTCTGCCTACTTGTGACCTCTATCTCTCTTTCAAATAAATACATAAAACCTTAAAACAATTTTACATGATCTCAAAGCTGGGAATAAAACGTATCAAGTGCAGTGAGCATCCCACTGCAGATCTCCTTGAAAACCGGACTCTGCTTGTCTGCATGGCTGGGCGAGGCCCCACGTTTCACGAAACTGTTTCTAGCAAGTGTCCAGAGATGTGGGTGCTGCTGTTCTGTGGCTCTTACTTGAGCAGCAATGTCCTAGAGCTTGTATCTCAACCTAAAAACAGGAACCACCAGACCACGTTTAAATGTGGGGAGGACTTGGTTCAAAATAGCAGAAAACTGTCAACATCCAGTGTCGCCAAAGAGCATTCTGAATGCAAATGGCCAGTCAGGGACGGAAGCGGAGGGTGTGCACCGAGGAGCTGCGGCCGACCTTCTGGTTCCCAAAGCCCCAGGGGCTGAGAAATGTTTGGGACTCACCTGGAACAGAAGGCAGGATGCTGGGGAGAGAGGGTAGCAAACGGGAGAGGAAGATGATGCCTAAGGACGGCGAGAGACAGACAAAAGTGATTTTGTGTTGAGGAAGGGAGAATGGCCTGACAAGGTTCTCAGGTAGAAGCTTAGAAAGACTATCCACCCTGGTCTGGAGGCCAGGGTTCTGACAACGCCTATCGAGGCTCTAGCTCGAAGCTTGTGTTGCTTAGGTGAGCGATTCAGTGTCTTCAGACATGCCTATCTTATCACAAACGACCCCACCTCCTCAAACGCGATCTAAAATGCGGTCTTCTGAAAGCCTACTAACCCGCTGTTAAGTAAGCCTCAAGTAGAAGGCAAGTGGGATTTGCTTCACAGATACTGGATTATTCTTTTGGTTCCTTAAGATTTACTTATTTGACACAGAAAGCGAGAGCAGAGAGAGCACAAGCAGGGGGAGCAGCAGAGGGAGAAGCAGACTCCCTGCTGAGCAAGGAGCCCAATGCGGGACTTGATCCCAGAGCTCTGGGATCCTGACCCAAGCCAAAGGCAGACAGATGTTCAACCAACAGAGCCCCCCAAGTGTCCCTGACTTTTCAAGTCACAGCTAGATGTGCTGGAGCACAGCCATTCTGCAAAGAAAATACAACTGTTTGTGAACAGTGTGATGCCATAAATGTACCAAAAGCAATTGTAGAGAATTGCTGCAACTATAGAGAAAGCTGTAACTGACACTGATGATTGAACACCCAGGAAAAAGGAAAACAAAAATGTATGTGAACCTGTTGTGAGATGAGTAGCGAACACTATGATTTTATTTTATTTTATTTTATTTTAAAGATTTTATTTATTTATTTGACAGACAGAGATCACAAGTAGGCAGAGAGGCAGGCAGAGAGAGAGAGAGAGAGAGAGAGAGAGAGAGGGAAGCAGGCTCCCCGCGGAGCAGAGAGCCCGACGCGGGGCTCGATCCCAGGACCCTGAGATCATGACCCGAGCCGAAGGCAGCAGCCCAACCCACTGAGCCACCCAGGCGCCCCGTGAACACTATGATTTTAAAATAAATATTTAGGAGTAGCTGGGTGGCTCAGCTGCCTGGCTGCCTTTGGTTCAGGTCATGATCTCAGGGTTCTGGAATAGAGCCCCATGTTAGGCTCCCTGCTCAGCAGGGAGTCTGCTTCTCCTTCTCCCACTGCCACTTCCCCTGCTTGTGTTTTCTCTTTCAAATAAATAAAGAAAATTTTAAAATAAAAGTTTTAGTAACTGAAAGAATGGAGCCACAGGTAAATGGACAGGCATGAACTAGTAAGGACAGTTCGGTAGTGAGTTAAGTCAAGGGCAGTGTTTTCCATCCATAGCAGCATTTTATATGCTTTTTTGGGATGTGCATGCAAGCAGAAGTAATTCTACTATTCTTCATGTAAGAAACAATTACCCTTGCATTTACATGTCTGAAGACATTTCTGTATCACTCTTTATAATTAGGAATACTAGCTTTTCAGCTCAATTCACTGGATTCTAGATGCTGACATTCAGGCCTTTCAGCTCAAAAAGAGAAAATTCTTTTTAATGACTATTTCTAATGCCCAAAAGAAGAATGTAATAAATTTGAGGCCCAGTGCTCAGCTGTGTATTTGAATTCAATTGACAAACACACAAGGGCAATTAAAGGCAAATTCTTTTCCATAAATCTGTCTTTGGAGTGGCTTTCAAAGTACACACACACATACATTAAAGGCACACTCAAGATTATCTCTTAATCTCTTAACAAGTGTAAAAGCATTACACACCCTTGATTGGCACCCAAATTGACTTTAAAAAAGCTGTATCTGTGCTTTTAAAATCACGATTGGAAATGACTTATCCAATCAAAAGTTAGTAAATCCATTCCAATTTGAAATTATGTCTTGACTGTATACATGTTCTTGAATGTCTTATCTCCAAGTTAAAAAAAAAAAAAAAAAAGGACAACACTGGGGTGCCCAGGTAGCTCCATTGCTTATGCGTCTGCCTTCAGCTCAGGTCATTATCCCAAGGTCCTGGGATCCATCACAATGTCGGGCTCCCTGCTCAGCAGGAAGCCTGCTTCTCCCTCAGCTACTCCTCCTGCTTGTGCTCTCTCACTTTCTCTCAAATCCATAAATAAAGTCATTTTTAAAAACCCCAAAGAACTAGCTGGTTAGAAACCAGGAGGGACAGTTTCTGAAGTTTGATGTGCAGTCTTAGCGTCTAAGGATGCAAGATGCATAGAAAGATTTGACATCGCACACGTGCGCAAAGATGGCAGCAGGTATCTGTGGGAGCGGCTGGAACCTGTCACGCAGACCCCGAGGTGAGGATGCATGGGGAAGTTTCCAGGGAAAGGCAGGAAGGGGCAGAACCATGTGATCCTGAAAGGGGGACCAAGCACAGATTTGCTGTCAAGGGAAGTCCTGTGAAGGGTGACTTGGGTTCCATCCCACAGGACTTGCAGAAATGGTTGTGGTTGTAGTAATCCACACTACGTAACAAATGACCCAATTATAGCAGCCAAAAGCAAAAGACATTTATTCCAACATCCCCAAGTACAGAGCAGATGCTTGCTTTGTCTTTTCAAACTGTGTTTATTGTCTTTTAGCATGCCTGGCAGCTCTTTGTTTAAAGCTGGACATGGGGGCGCCTGGATGGCTCAAGGGGCTGATTCTTGGTTTTAGCTCAGGTCGATATTCGGGTTGTGAAACTGAGCCCCACCCCAGGCTCCTCGCTGGCTGTGGAGCCCGCGTAAGACTCTCTCTCCCCAATCTGCTCCTCACTCCCTTAAAAAAAAAAAAAAAAAGTCTGGGTAGAAAGAATCGGGATAAACAGACCGTTAGTGGGGTTGGGGATTTCCTTCCCCCAGGGTGGTTAGGGTCAAGTTTCTCCTGAGGGTAGGTCCTGCTCAGAACAACAGAATGCTCCGGCAGACTTAAAAATGGCCCTTCTCCCCTCTCTGCAGGACACCCAAGCAATCTTTTCTCCAGTCTTCACTGGGAGAACCTGGTAGAGCCCCAGGAGGTGAAACTCACAAAAGCGTGGGGACGTCTACACTGAGCCTCCAGCAACCAGTCAGTTACAGTTCACACTTTCCTACCTCCGCAGCGATTCCTGTAGAAGATTCAGCCAATGGGTGTCAGCTTCAGGAAGCTGTGGCTGTTGCATCTGCCTGTCCTTTCAGTTGCGGGGGGGGGGGGGGGGGGGG
>NC_081575.1:117846172-117896388 GCF_022355385.1 Mustela nigripes | reverse complement strand
GGGGGGCGCACCACAGTTTGTTCTGTGACCTCGCTTCACTAACAGATCTACGAAGAGATGATTTTTTTGGCTCGTTCAGGTTTTGGTTGTTAGGCTGAAGCGGTGAGTGTAAGCTCCTTACGTGCCAGATGGGAAATCAACAACACACTTATTTTCTCAGTTTCTGTGGCTTCAGAGTCTAGGTGTGGGTTAGCTGGGTCTCCCACTTTGGGATCTCTCAATAGCTACAATTAAGATGCTGACTAGGCTAGTCTCACCTGAAGGCTCAAGCGGGGAAACGTTTGTTTCCAAGCACGTGCTTCCATGTTCAGTGACGAGTTTTCACTCTTCATGGACTGTTGGCCGGGGGCCACCTTCCATTCCTTGGCACATGAGTCTCTCCACGAGGCAGCTTCCAGTAAGGCAGCTTCATTCGTTCAAGCCAGCAAGAAGAATCCACCAAGTGAGAGTCACAATGTTTTGCGACATAATCACCAAGCGGATGTCCCGTCACCTCTGCCGCATCCTATGGCTTCGAAGTGGATCATGGGTCCTGCTCGCACCCAATGGAGTGTGGCTGCCAGCAGGCGGGGTGCCCTGGGAGGGCATCCTGATGTTTGTCCACCACAGCGACCCCTCAGGGTTATCTGACCACACAAGAACAATGGAGCACCCACTCCTGTCAGGCAACCAGGAAGGGCGGTCCTCAAATCCTTCGGGTGGGCACCTCAAATCCTAGGAACGTCTGGTTTCCCGGGCACTCCAAGAGCGTTGGCTGAGTGAGTGTCGGCCACCTGAGGGCTTCCTTCCTCAGAGAGCCGCAAGGCTGCCCACTGGAGCTCACGGAATGTGTTAGCGGGCTGGAAAGATGACTTCGCCCTCCATCCACAACTAAATTTGCTCAATTTGACCCTGGAGAACAAACAAAAATGCTCAGGATTGGCTATAAAGCTTTAAGAGAGTAAAAAGAGTCGCAGTGGTTTACACCTTGACATTGAACCCCTTTCTCTATCCGCCACACCCCACACAATGCATGGGTTTTGAACCCAGGTGTAGAGCTCAAGGAGCCTGCTCTGTGGTTGCTGCCAGGTAGAGTACGGACTTCCCCTGATGAAACCAGGAGAGTCTTGGCTTGAAGGAACCTTGCTCTTTCCTCTGACAGAAACACAGGAATTCACAGATTGAGAAAGAGTGTCTAAGAGCACATCTCCAGTTCTGCAACAGGCAGACTGAGTCTGAGCTATGTGGTCTCTGCCGGAGAAGAGAGGAGACCAGACTGTGCTGTGGGAGGGAGCGGGGGTGGGGTCTGTGTTCTGAGAAGAGAAAGTTAAATCATCTAGCATTAGATTTCCCCTCTGGAGGGGAAACGGAATGAACAGTCAGCCACGACCGGCTACGAACCAGTCGGACCACGGAAAGACGTCTTCTCACCCCACCACTCTGAAGCAAGTAGGAGTCGGCGTTTGAGAAGCTGGAGGCAGGTCACAGGTGGCCAAATTTGAAGTCATGAGACCATAACTGCACTTTGCAAGGAAGTATGGCGGGGGGCGGCTGAGGATGTACACATATGGGTACATGTCACCTATTTCAAACTTGGATCAAATCTGAGGTTTCTTTCGCAGCACATTATACTGATACAGCGAAACGAAAGGACGATCATTTCTGGGAGGACTATTACATGCTCTGCGGCTTTCATCTACATGAGAGTGTCAATTGCGGATATTTAATAAAAAGAAAGAAACACACTCAGACGTGGGCTAATTTTGAAATGACTGCTTCACTGGTACTCGAGTGGCCACGGGCAGGGAATAGGAAACCCACATTAACCTCAAGGGTTCGGCGTGTGGTTAGAAACACAGTGTGCTGGGAGATAATATACCCTTACGTCAACCTGGCCGTGAACGCTGCGGAAACATCTGTCTGCTACCCACGCTACGGCACGTGTGTCAGTTTCAGAAGGGCTGAAAGACATTAACATAGAAAACGGGGGTCCGCCGGTCCTCTGATCATTTAAATGCAATGGCTCTCCCCCTGCCGTATTTTTGGGTTTCACTGCATTGCCCATGGTTGAACATCCAGAGGAAACCATGTGTATACCCCGAGTTTCCCAAACTTAGGACATGTCTTTAGTCCATCACAGGAATCAGAAATTGATTCTTAGAGGCCCAAACCCTACACATTTTTGCCTTTGCAAGCTGTAAGGTCTCTTTCACAATTTCTCCATTGCTCTCAATGTGCTTTACGTTGACTTAATCAAGCATCTTTATTTGGTCTTAAGGATAGCCTGTCCAGGTATGAATGTGGTAGATACCACAGAATCAGTGTGACTTCCCACAGAACACCCATGCATTATCAAACCCAAGTTCTTGGGTTTTTGTTTTTTAAGATTTTATTTATTTTTGAGAGCGAGCGAGCGTGAGAGAGCGTGAGTGCAGGGGAGAGGGAGAAGCAGACTCCCCGCGGAGCAAGAAGCCTGTTGTGGGGCTCCATCCCAGCAGGGATCACGACCTGAGCCAAAGGCAGGCGCTAACGGACTGAGCCACCAGGTGCCCCAAACCCAAGCTGTTAAAAGAGTTAGCCAGGAAAGGGAAAATTCTTGCTGTAGCTTGACAGTGAGAAACCTGGAAGCCACCTCCTTTCCCATGTAATAAGGTGACAGTCACAAGCGACAAGCCATGTAGTTGTCCAGAGTCCGTGACGTGGTGTGCGGAGAAGGCCATATCATCTGTGTACGTGTTTTCCCCCAAACCCATAACCCAGTCTAGTCACAAGAAAACATCAGACAAGCCTAAATTGGGGGACATTCTGCAAAACACCTGGCCAGTCCTCCTCAAAACTTCCAGGTCACGAAAACGAAGGGATGATGGAGACCAAAGGGGCCATGAAACTAAGTGCACAGTGGAGCCCTGCGGACCGAAAAGAGGACACGCACGTGCCAGCTGGGGAAATTCAAACAGGAGTTCAGTGACCAGAAACAGACCGGGTCAAGGGGACGCAGGGGCTCCGTGCAGTACCTCTGCAACCTCTCTGGAAACCTCAGATTGTTCCAACAGAATTTACTTTTGAAGTTAATCACACAGTATTTCCTGTGGCCCTTCCAACATGTATAATTACGCAAGAGGAACCATCCCGACCAATAAAGTGTTTAGAAACTTCCCATGTCTGCCTGGAAGACATCTGTGCATTGTAGTAAAAACTCTTAACACCCTTCAGCCAGCCGGCTTCTGGTCCTTCCTGTTATTTCTGCTGCTGGGCAAAGACGTCTACATTCCTTGAAGTTCAGGTGAAAAGATTCAATAGAAACAAGTATTCTGGCCCGTGGCCAGCGACGGAATTTCCCCGCACCCAAATCAACAGTCCCTCCAACACCAAAGACGCAGTGGCTTCCAGTTTCCAGGCCCCTCCTTCCCACAGCTGAATTATCCCAGCTCTAAGGAAGTACAGATGGCCCCTTTCTCCATGTCTGTGTGGCTGCGGCCGTGTTGGCGGGTGAGAGGGAGGGAACGCAGGAACATTTGCTGAGCTCCGCAGCGTGTGACTTCCCTGGCTGCTGTTATTTTATGCCACGGCCCCCCAAGTGTGCTCCTGGAGGGGCTGCCTAGGCATTGCAAAGGACCTTGTTTTTTATTTTTTAAGATTTTATTTATTTGACAGAGATCACAAGTAGGCAGAGAGGCAGGCAGAGAGAGAGGCGGAAGCAGGCTCCCTGCTGAGCAGAGAGCCCGATGCAGGGCTCGATCCCAGAACCCGGGATAATGACCTAAGCCGAAGGCAGAGGCTTTAACCCACTGAGCCACCTAGGTTACCCCTGTGAAGGACCTTGTTACAAAGATCCAAGTCCCCTGTGCTTTCTCTGAGAGCCTCGCAGAAGTAACAGGTATTTCCTTTTCTTTTTTTAAAGATTTTATTTATTTGAGAGAGAGAGAGAGCAAGCGAGAGAGCACAAGCAGGGGGAGCGGCAGAGGCAGAGGGAGAAGCAGGCTCCCCGCTGAACAGGGAGTCCCACACAGGGCTCAATCCCAGGACCCTGGGATCATGATCTGAGCCAAAGGTAGATGCTTAACAGACTGAATCACCCAGGCGTCCCTACTCTGGGTTTTTCTCTCTCAAAATGTGGAGTACAAAATAAAAAGACATTCCACAATCACACACACGATATCATAGCAAGGGAGGTTTATGCTGTATTTGGAAAGAGAGTATGTCCAAGGATGTCTTGAAATCTCACACACAGACTTATTTTTTGCTGCTTGAAAATTGCTGTGTTGGCTTTCACTAGAACCACTCAGACAGTATCTGGGACTCAGGTATCATATTTCTATCCTGCAATGTCCTTGGCAAATTATAAGAAGGCTGGGTCAGGGAAGGTGTTTGAGATTTGAAAAGAATCTTCCCCAGATACAATGTTTTAAATGAAGGTGAGGTTGCCGGGCTGGTGTCAAAACTCCCATTCCCTCGGTGTACGCCAGGCCCTGCTCTGAGCTCTGATCTCTGGCAGCCAGCACTCTGCCTCTGACCTCAGCTCCCATGGAGGGTGGCTGACACGGCCCACACATGGAACTCCGTCTTACCCAGCTTTTCCTCCTCTCATCAACTCTCCTTAAAATTTTGAGTTCGGGAACGCCTGGGTGGCTCAGTTGGTTAAAGCCTCTGCCTTCGGCTCTGGTCGTGATCCCGGCGTCCTGGGATCGAGTCCCGCATCCGGCTCCTTGCTCAGCCGGAAGCCTGCTTCTCCCTCTGCCTCTGCTGCCCCTTTGCCTGCCTGTGCGCTCGCTCGCGCACTCCCTCTCTCTCTCTCTCTCTCTGACAAATAAATAAATAAATAAAATCTTTAAAAAAAAAAAAAATTTTTTTTTTGAGTTTCGGAACAGGGTTAACCTGTTGGTCTCTACCCTCCCAGAAACCCCTGGCTTCTTCAGAAAGCAACATCCCCCACCTCATACAGGCACCCCAGGGAGAGAGAAATGAGCTAGACTTGGGGGCCTACACATCTGCATGACTAAGGGAGCTACTCAGACCTTGAGACCTTGATTACATCTCACAAACTATGATGATAACAGATGATTTATGCCCCCCACTACCCATTCCCTAAGTATAACTGTTGCCTCTTGCAAAGAAGTCACCACTGAAAATCCCTGCTTGGATCTGGGCAAATGGGACCTGTCAGCCTGAGTAGTAGTCCTGGCTCAGGCCAGAGTTTGCCCCCTAAGCTGGTCAATTTCGGGAAAATCGGGTATGTGGCGACATTCTCCGGGTGGACTGGGAGGGCGCACACACATGCTCCTGAGCCCTCTGTCCCTCTGCTGCCCTCTGTGCATGTCTGCACAAGGAACAGTAATCAATGGCACTTCCAGAAATGCCACCCAAGAGTGAGATCCCAGCCTCTGTCCTGTAGATACCCCAAATCTTTACGAGGGACTCCTGGGAGCAGTTTTCACTTGGCTTGAGGGTGGGACAAGCCTTCTCCCCACCCCACCCCCCGACCTCGGGACTGGCAGATCTGTGGCTCCCATGAGCCCTTGAACTACCAGCAGGAACAGCGGCACTTTAGCCACAATGCTTCCAAACTAAGGACAGGAGACCCTTCACCGTCCTGCAACACCCCAGTGATTTCCACCGGCCTATCTGCAGTAAGATGACTAACGCTCCCCAAAGATAACAGGTCCTAAACCCTGGAACCTGCAAATGGGACCTTACTTGGGAAAGGGGTCTTTGCACACAGGATTGAATTAAGGATTCTGAGATGAAGAGAGCATCCTTGTTTTCCAGGTGGGCCCTAAAGGCAATCACAGTGACCTTATAAGAGAGCAACACAGGGAGGCGACAGAGGGAGACAGGACCCAGGCAGAAGAGAAGGCCAGGTGACCACAGAGGCAAAGGCTGCACTGATGGGATCACAAACCCAGGAATGCCAGTGGCCACCAAACCCTGGAAGGAGCAGGGAACACATTCTCCCCTAGAGCCTCTGAAGGGGTATGGCCCTGCTGACACCTGGATTTCAGACTTCTGGCCTCTGGGAAGGAAAAAAATGGGCCTTAAGCAGCTTATGTTAACTTGTTACAATAGTCTTAGAAAATTCATAGGGTATCCCACGGGCATTTCTCATTTCAACCTGCCCTCATAACTGCCTCTCATCTGCTCTCCTGTCACAATCTCCACATAGCAGCCCCCTGCCCCCAGTCACTCCCCCAACGCCTAAGGGGTGCACACTCCCCAGGACGGGGGAGTGAAGGCCCAGCACAGACTCCCAAGGAGCCAGACTGGGGCATTCCTTAACAAGGTCTCAGCCTTTTTGTCCTGATGCTTTCAACTTCCCTATAAAGAACATTCCTCTGCTCACAGGATCCCCACCCAGCAAACTCCTGGCTCCACTTCCTCTCCACCTCCAAGACAGCTCAGCCGTTCTATCCTGGATGTGTTTTGAAATACTTGGGGGGGAGACAGGGGGGGGGATGAAACAAGACTTCTTGCTTTTGTGTCCATTTAAAATTTCCACAATTAAAAAAGAAAAGAAAAGAAAAATTTAGAAAGTTCACCTATGGTTGTGGTCACTTGTTTTTATTTTCTTCTCTACTTTGGTTTCTCTCCTGCTGGCACTTTTACAGTTCAAGTCATTTTGCACGTAACTGTACTCTGATTGTTTTCTCTTCCTGTTCTAGTTTCTTCACTGGCTAGACTTGATGTTTCATATTTCCTGCATCCTCACATTCCTTAGCGACCACTCCCCAGTGCTGAGCAAGTTAAAAGTGCTCAAGAAGTACTTGTTGGCTACTTTACAAAGAAATAAAAAGTGAAAAATAGCCAGTGGCTTTCTAAAACTACATTTTAAAGATTCTGTTAATTTGAGAGAGGGCGCGAGGAGCAGGAGGCAGCAGAGGGGACGGGGGAGGAGAGAGAATCTCCAGCAGACTCTGCACTGAGCACAGAGCCCAACGCGGGTCTCGATCTCATGACCCTGAGATCACGACCTGAGCCAAAATCAAGAGCTGGATGCTTAACCAACTGAGCCACCCAGGCGCTCTTCAAACTGCATTTTAAAATATAAACACTGTTAAAACAGTGGCTAACTATTCCCAATTTGAAAAGTATTATTATTATATACATATATATTTCTTTAAGATTAAGACCTGAGATGAGATCAAGAGTCAGAAACTCAACCTACTGAGCAACCCAGACACCCCTCCGTATAATTTAAAGACAGGTCTCCAAGGAAACAGGACTGGAACTCAACCAAACCTAAATTAGCATTCAGTTTTATAGGCAAAATTTCCACACAGGAGGCTTCAGCCTTTGTTTGGGGATCAAGGGAACCTCAAAAGGAGGCTAACTGTCTAAATGTCCTACAGAGGAAAGCCCACTCACCGGCTCAGTGACAACTGTCCCGCCACATCCAGCCTGGCACTGGTCCCTGCAAGGGAAGAAGGAGTCCTTTTTTTTTTGTTAAAGATTTTATTTATTTAGGGGGGGGGGGGGGGAGCAAGCACAGGCAGACAATGGCAGGCAGAGGCAGAGGGAGAAGCAGGCTCCCTGCTGAGCAAGGAGCCCAATGTGGGACTCGATCCCAGGACGCCGGGATCATGACCTGAGCCTAAGGCAGCTGCTTAACCAACTGAGCCACCCAGGCGTCCCAGAAGGAGTCCTTCTTAAGACTGAGCTCAGCCACCTCTAGCAGGGTGTTAAGCCCCTGTGGCACTCAGTCTCTTCCTCTGTAAAACGGGGTGACGCATGCTCCAAGAAGCTCTGGACCAGAGTCCATTTACGTCATGTACTTGGTCCAAGGCAGGTTCCCTATGAGTGTGGCCACTATCTATCCGGTTGCTAGCCCTTGCTTCCTCAACTAAAGGCTGGGTGCAAGCATGCAATCTCACAACGTACAGTCCACGGACAGGACAACGGTGCCAGCTGTGAGGAAAGACCCTGCAGTTTCCCGTTCTTGCACAGAGAGAAGTCTCTCCTGAGAAATCTGTAAATATCCTAACAGCGAGAGTAAAATGCCCCAGAGGTGAGAGAGAGAGGGGATGGGGCGCACCTGTGCAGCATTCAGCTTCTGTCACTGGGCCCAGATCTGCAGTTAAGTGAAATATCCATGTTTCCACTAATCACCTGTAGAAACCGAGATGATGACAATGTGATGGCGATGAAGGAGAAAGCCACTCAGTCGATGTTTTCCTTTAGCTCACCTGTGTGCGCTCTCATCTGGATGGACTCTCCACCATCTAAATTCATAGGGACCCCAACTCACGTACACAGAGGCTTAAGTAGAAAACGGCTAAACTTGCCTTTTCAAAAATTGCCACAGATGTTCTAGGAAGCTTGATTATCCTGAGTTACTAATTTCAAAGGTAAAGGCACAATTTTGGAACCCCATCCTCCAGGACATTTTCTAATTATAAATCCCTTTTCTCCCTAGAACAAAAAACTAAGGTAATTTGAACTCTATTTCACAAAAAGGATTAGCCACTGATTAAATCTCTGAAAAGTTGGTTCAATCAGCTTTCTATTCATTGATGGCTTCATTCACCATTGATGAAGTGAAAGAACTACCTTTACTTTGAAGTACTCTCCACACCCAACACAGGGCTTGAACTCACAACGGAGATAAAGAGTCATGCACGCCCTATGGACTGGGCCAGCCAGGTGCCGGAAAGAACTCCCTTTAATTTCACCTATCTCCTCTTTTATCACGGGAAGTAAGACTCAGATCTGAAAATGCGGTTTATGTACCCAAGGCTACGGAATGCCGAGGTACAGATGGTCACAGGGTCGTGCTCTGCAGGTCCTGAAGAGAATATGCTCACCCTGGGGTCTTCAGAGCAATGAAGCTGAATGTCCAAGATGCGAGAAGCTGAGAATATCCAGAAGCTACCTGGCCCTGGCTTTCCAAAAGAAAAAGCTAGATGTTGATAAATATATATCCGTGGAAAATCTGGCTGAGTGGAGTTCTCAGAAAAGAAAGCCATCATCACTCTAAGTCCACACTGGTTTGGTGTCTTTCTGAACACTTTCAAAAGGGGAGCAGGGTTAATACACTGGGGCAATGCCTTTCGGTCACAAGCTATCGGTATTTTCCAAGATACATGACAGTGTCTAAAAAGGATATAATGGATATGATACAGAAATCTAGGTGTGATAGTAGGTATGCTCAGCTACATAATCCCAAAAGTGTCAGTGAAAGAATGTGACAAGAATGTATGAGAGGAGGACATCTACCTCAAAACAGAGCACACAGATTTGGTCCAGTCCCTTCCGGTGTATTTATTAACATCCATATAAACAGCCTTATGAATATTCAAATAACGCTAAGCTGGGAGAAATGTCTAATGTGAAGATTAAGAAAAAAACCAGGAACATGATAATTTAGTAAGGAGAAATGTAAACCACCTACGTTTGAGGAATGAACACTAGAACTTTAAGTGGCAGATAGCTAATCTTGAATAACCAACATAAAACACTACAGATGACTCTAGCTGTGATTTAAGGAGACAATGCTTTGGTGACTCCTGGTCTGAACTGCAGCCACAGTTAAGATCTGAGATTTCAGCTAATACCACCAGGCAGGGGTGGGAGAGCTGTTTTGGAAGCAGGGAACTTCCAAAAAACTTCTAGGTGCATTTGTATGGTCCTTTCCCTTTGGGTTTCTCATGTCTGTCCAGATTTTTAATTCAACTTTTATCAAGATAGTTACAGATTCATTGTGGTTTTGAAAAGAATACAGGGACATCCTCCGCACCTGCATCTCACAGTCAGAATATGAACACTGACACCATCTAAGAAGCTTATTTCCATTTCCTCATTTTACGCGCACTCTTGTGTATTCAGGTCCGTGCAATTTAATCAATGTGTGCAGACCCGCATGCCCACGACAGTGAAGATAGCTTAAGGTGGATTCTAACAGGCACCCTTCTTAAGTCTCTGTTTACGAAGAAAAAAACTCACGTCATTCCCCGACTGGAACCACTGTGGGCACCGCAGCTTTGGAATTACTCATGGGCAGTAACCTGTGCTCAGAGCCACGACAAGTGCCCAGTGAAGTTTGCACCCCGGGTGAGACACAAATGGGTCCAACCACAGAATGGAAATCCCTCACCTGACCACTGAAGGCAGAGAGACAAGAGTTGCGACTCTTTGCCTCTCCTTAACGAGGACTGGAACCCCGCACTCTTTCTGTCCAGTGGTCTCCGAGCTTTCTCTTGCGGCCCATTCACCTGATCAAAGTCCCCGGAGGAGCTGCTTTGAAGAAACGGGCGATCACCAGCATCCAGCTCCGTTCACTACAAACGAAATAAAGGATTGTGGTTTTGGGGCAAAGCGTGCGAATACCCAGCAGTGCGGATATTTCTTCACACGGAACGTTTACATAAACTGAAAAGGGGCAGGCATAGGTGGCACACCCTTCCAGTAATTCCGGACCCCCACCTCTCCTTTGCAGGCGACGCAGACGTGGGGCAGGAAGACCTCGTGGCACTGCTCCACCAAAGTGAGAACTCGGACTGAACGCAAACACTCCCTGGACCGGAACTATAGGAAGAGCCAAGAAGCAGCCGATTCCTCATCTGCGGGGCGCGCCGCAGCAGGGAATTGGAGGATGGTTGGTCTTTCATGGAACAGGTCAGGCGCCATCCCCTCTGCCGCGACTTTCGGAGCACCCTCCTATGGCCAGCGCTTTGTCCCGGGCCGCGCGGCGGAGGCGGCTCTCGCGGGGGGCCGGAGCAGTTCGGGTGCGTGGAGGGTACGCGGGACACCTCCCCCCCCAAGCCCGGGCCTGGGGGCAAAGCGCGTCGGTGCCGGAACAGGCTGGCGGCACGCGGACCCGCGCGAGCCGCCCGCCGCGCTTCCGGCCTCACCTGGGCGGCCTCCGGCAGCCCGCGGTCCGCGCGAACAAAGGCGGGGGCGCAGGGCCGGTCGCGCGCTCCAAGATGGAGGGCGCCGGGGACTCGGCCCGCCGCCCGCCCGCCCCGCCCCTGCCCGCCCCGCGCGGGCGCTTCCGCCACCTCACCTGCCGGGACTCGGCCTCCCGGAGCGGACGGTTGGCGCGCCCGAGCCTCCCAGGGCCGCCCGGCGCTGGCGCGGGTGAAAGGGCCGGACATCGCATCGCGGTCCCCAACCGCCCCCAGACCCCGCAGCGCAGCGCGTGGTCCGAGCGCGTGCCCCGCCCACTCCCACCCTCCGGGCAACAGGGGCGGGGGCGGAGGCGGAGCGCGCTCCCGTATCCGGCGAGCCGCTCAGGTTCGTGTGCGCGCCGGCCCGCGCGCCGGCCCTCGCCCCCTCCCACCCTCTGAGTGACCAGTGGGGCAGTCCCGAGCGCGCACGCCCCTCCGCGGCCCGCCGCACGGGTGCCGAGTGCGTGCCCGCTCCGGGCCCCTCGGATGAGACCCCCCGAGCGTACGCCCCTGCCCCGAGGGCCTCTAGCCGCTCTATCCCCTGGAGGCCGCGCGGGCTCTGCGCGCGCCTCCTCCCGCCCCTCCCAGCCTCCGGGCAGCCCCCGGGAGCCCAGAGCGCGCCCCGCCCCCAGCTCGCCGTGCAGCCCGAGCCCCCGAGCGCGCCCGCCCCGCCCCTGCCCGGCCCGCCCTCCCCCGCGCGCCGCGCCGCCCGCGCCCAGCTCCCTCCCTGGCCCCGGCCGGCACTTTCCTCCCAAGTTGCCGCGCAAGTTTGCCGGTGGCCGGCGGCGGCGGCGCCGGCAGGAGCGCCCTAACCCTCCCTCGCCGTCGGCCGGCCGGGGCTCCCCGAGTGCATGGGCGCAGGCCGGACGGGCCCTGGGGGCTGAGCGGCCGCGCCGCCTCCGCGCTCCGCGTCCCGCGCCATGGAGGGCGCCGAGCCCCGCGCGCGGCCGGAGCGCCCGGCCGAGGCCGAGGCGCGGGCGCCCGACGGCGGGCGCTTGGTGGAGGTGCAGCTGAGCGGCGGCGCCCCGTGGGGCTTCACTCTGAAGGGCGGCCGCGAGCACGGCGAGCCGCTGGTCATCACCAAGGTGAGGCGGCCGCGGGACCCTCACGATGACAGCCCTGAGGTCGGCGCGGGGCAGAGGATCTCGTTGGGTGTGGGGGTGCGCCGGAGGAGCGGGCCAATCGTGTCCCCAATCCGGGGGCCTTAGTGTGCCTGGGTCACCTGCGGGGACGGGGTCCCCGGGACACGCAAAGGTGCGTGGTTCCGGCTGCTCTGCGGCGGCTGATTCCCAGCGCCGCGCAGAGTTTAAATGGCTCCTGTTCCGGGTCCCCTCCCCTCCCCCTTCGAGAAGGGGCCTGGCTGGGTCCCCTGTCACTCCCGGCTTTGCCGGCGGCGGTCTGCACCTGTGGGACTGACCTGGGGGCTCCCCAAGGAACAGTCCCACGTGCCAGGGGGGTGGACAGAACCGTCCCCACCTGTGTTTGTCACCGTAGGCCCTTGGTTCTGCACCCCCTTGAACCAGTCCGTTCCCTTATCACTAGGAAACCCAGACGAGCAGCTGTCGCCAACTCAGCTTCTCAATTCCCATCAGCCTATCAATATTTACTGACTTTCGGCTTCCAGCCCTAGATCCATGGCGCTCTGGGACCTGCAGACACGTACTGAAACTTTCAGTGTCCTTTTTCAAAGGGGGATTTGAGCTCCAATAATAAGTTTCTAATGTGTCTCATCAGGAAATGTTTTGCGTTGTCTGTGGTAGGGGAAGGTGGATGCTTTAGACTTTGAATTATATAAACAGCAATCGATCTTGAAATTGACCAGCTGAACTTGCACAGAGCTCTGAAAACAAAACAACAAAGCTATCATCCTGTTTTCTTCTGGTTAAAAGCCTCCGTTTCTCTGGGGACGGTTGGGCCAGGCTTTTCCTAGGGACAAAGTTCCCTTTAAAATGTAGAAATTCTTGGGGACTACAGGAGTTTGAAGGTGACTTGCCGGGTTTTTCCCCTACTTTCCTGTTTCACTACCGGGAGGAAAGTGTAAGATCACTCCTAACTCACCCCACCCGTGAATTTGGGAAGTGGTGTGGCTTTGTTGTGCGAGGTAGCGAATGAGATACCAAACTTTTCTGTTCTGTATTTTCTATCATTTTTGTATTCACAAAACCAGAGACTCCGAGGGGAGGCTTGTTTAGATGTGCACTGACTGGGGAAAGAGGCTGTCGTTGCTATAAGTTTAATGTGTAACCCATTAACAAATTGGGTTCTTTGAAAAGAGGGTGAGCAAAGTGTGTCCAGCTTGCCCAGGGAGGTTAGTTTTCTGCGTATATGTGTACTAAAGTGTATTACCCTGTGCCTTTTTAATAAAGGTTTTAGAGGACATTCCTGATAGTAAAAGTTTAAAAGATAGCAGGTAAATTACTAACACCCTTAGCGCTTCATGTATTTCCTTTAAAAAGAGGTGTACACACAATTCAATGTATCTTGCTCAGACTTATTACAAATGAAGGAATAAGTTGCAAAACATTAGTTAAGGTGAAATCTTGCCTTCTGTCTTTACTCCATATAAGAAAGTTGGAGGTCACTTTAAACTCTGAAATTAAATTGTTTAGCCAGAGGCTGGAGAAGTAGATCCCAGAGCACCTCCTCCTTTCTGTGGTTACTCCAGGTTCTAAACATCCTAGTGGCCTCCTGTTCACTCTGTGAACTCCTGTTCTTCCCAGTCTAGAGTGTGGTAGGTGGGCAGTAAAACCCAGAAAACACGTATCAGGGCCTTTTGGGGGCATGTGAGGCCCTTCGCCTCCTGATTTGGCCTGCTGGTTGGCTTTCATGGTACTTACTAAGGTGTTTTGGTCTGTTTGTTTATTTTGTTTTGTTTTTCTTTGGATAAGTTTCTTGTGGGTAGGCTACTACCAGCGTAAGTGCTCTGCCTTCCCAGATGGAGTTGTAGAATTTTGCAGGAATAAAAATGTTTGGGGTTCTTCTCTAAGAGGCCCGTACATCCGTTCCTTAAACTGCTGCTATTTTCTCGAGATGCTGCAAAGTGACTGGAACTTGGTGATTTCTTTGATTGGTTTAGAAAAGGACTCGGGGTAGTTTGGGCCTTCTGTACTGAGTTTGCATGTACACTTGTATATGTGTGCAGAGATCAATACTCATGTATGTGTGTATTATAGATTTTGAACTCCGCATTGCACGGAATTGGCACTATTTCACATGCCTGTCTTTTCTCTTGGATTAAATGATCGATTATGCTTGCTTACACTCCAACAGCTGGTAATTAACTGTCACATTATTAGAAAAGGGTGAAGGAAAGTGTGTCTATTTAGAATCGCTTAAAGAATGGGCATACGCTTTTGGAATAGAGGCTAGGAAAAATTGTTCCACCTGCAGAATTTGGATTAATCCAAGTTTTGACTCTCTCTTGGTAGCTACTAAAAAATATTTGGGGCGCATTATAACAGCTGTTGTTATGTGGAACTCAAATTATAATTTTTCCAATAGGACTTTGGGGGGGCTTTTTAAAAAAAATTGGACTTTTTTTTGGCTTAAAAAAAAACATAATTAAATATTTTGTATATAAGACCCCTGGGAAATTATACAACTCATTTTCTATGTAACAGAATCTGATGTGGGGTAGCTTGAATGACTGTAAGGTGACACACTTTATGATAATAGGGGTCTGACTTGGAAGCATTATAGGGTGCACATCTTAGAACTGTAAGCAATGCCAAGAACAAGGCTGATTTAACCCGTGATCTACAGATCAAGAAATTTTATCAGCCCGTTTTATAGATGCAACAGCTAAAGCAAAGGGAAGTGAAATGGCGTGCGCTGAGGTCACAAACCTGGCAGGTCATGAGAAGGCTTCCAAGGACCATCTCTTGATCCCAAATGTCCCCACTTCCCCTCTACTCGGTTCCATCTGCTGTCCCCTGCAAACACTTGCAGTGTCGTGTGAAGTAACTGTATCACATTCATCGGGAGGATTTCTCAATTTTGGCACTACTGATTTGCTCGTCTGCATCATTCTCTGTTGGGGGGGTTGTTTTGTGCTTTGTAGGATCTTAGAAGCATTCCCTAGCCCCACTCACTCACTTGATGCCCCTGGTACCCCCACACCAGCTGTGACAGCCAACATAAGTCTCCAGAGTCTGTCAGGTGTTACCTGCAGGCCAAATTGGCCTTGTTAGATTAACAGTGGCAGCACTTTAGTTTTTAAAAGGATTTTAGCTTTTAAAACTCAAGTTAATTTTTCTTTGTGAAGACACTGGCCTTTTGAAAGGTTTTCCTGAGGGGTTGTTTTCTTCCCAAGTGCTGACCCTGATAATAGGCTTTATTTACATAGTAAAACTCAAACAAATACTTGCTTCATCTGCATTTTTGTAGCTGGAGAAAGGAAATGAAGCTGGAACTCCTGAGTGTTGTGTTTTATGAGCCTTCAGTGGGGCCGTTGGGTAAGGACGGTCTTTTCTTTGGGTCTAGTTTTGAAGTCGAAAGGGATACTTAACCTCCCAGGAGTGGCATTCTTGGAATTTGAAGTGCACGTGTGAAGTCCCACCAGACCTCTGCTGAGAGGTGGCACCCAGATTTCTATCTGCTCAGCACCTTCACGCTGGCTTCTCTTTTGACATTTTACTGGGGCTACAGAACACGATGTTGCTGTTTCTCCATGCTCCTGTCCCAGAGTGAGCCCAAGGGATGTCGGTGTCCTAAGAGGCCACAAAGATTTTGACTGCTTAGTATTTCCAAGGCCTCATTTTGATGTGGGTTTAGTCCGGGGACCCGGATAATCAGATACGATGGATGGATGTGGTCGCTGTTTTGGCCTGTTCCTTTCTCCATCGATTCAGCAAACGTGAAACATCAGCGGGGGTGGGGGGGGTGGGGGGGGCTGATCTCTAAAATGTCACTGGAGGGCCTAGAATTTCAAATGAGCCCTTAGGGATTCGTTAGGGAGCATTCTGTGCACCAGCCGGGTGTCAGTAGGCCCCCTGCCGTCCGAGGAATGTTTCTTCGAGGGGGAAGGAATAGAGCTCCAGACCCTCCTTTTTGCCAAGTCCCTCCCTGAAGAATGCCAGAGCCTCGCCGGCAGCGCCAAGGAAGATGTTACTTTGGGCCTGGTGTGGTCCCATGGGTGGCTCCTTCGGGAAGCCGCTGACTTTGGGGTTGCCTGTGAGGAACACTGCTGTCCTAGAGCAGGACAGGGGGGCTGTGGCTTGAGATGCCCCTGGCCTGACTCTCCCGCTTGGGGGCTTTCAGGCCATTTAAACGTTTCTCTGGATAGGAGACAAAGTCCTTAAATGTCCTTTCTAGTTGGATACTGAGGGTGGGGTGGAAGGGAATCAGGGCACATATTTTGAATGGAGGTTACACAGCCAGGTGGCAAATGTCCTGTGTAACCATTAGCCAGAGCTCCTGACGGCCAAGGCCCAGCGCAGAGACTGGCCCTTGGTGTGGGTGGGGGTGGGAGGCGCTGGGCACCGGCGGAGGAGGAAGGAGGTCCCTTCCTTAATGGCTCAAACAGGGGCTCCATTTTACAGGACCTGGCTGAGTCGCTGTCATAGGTGACCTCAGAGCCTGGAGCTAGTCACAGCCTTGGTCAGGACACGTTATTGTCCTCACCTGTTGGTATTTGTCCCCAACAGCCGAGTTCTTTGTCAGAGATCAGTAAAGATTTTGAAAACAAGGGATGTGATGAACGCAGCAGGGGATTTGGAGCTGGCAGATGTGTCCTTGTCTGTAGCTCTTGCTCGATCTCTGTGTGAAAGCCCGACAGTGTGTGCACTCCAGGATCCTGGACGGCTGACCGCCCACTGAGGCTGGAACCCCGTGGACCTGGGTGTGCTGGTGGCTGTGGCAGCTCCTGGCGGGGAGAGCCCCGACACTTGCTGAGGCCAGCGGCCGACTGGCGTTGTTGAGATAACTGTAATTCTGAAGACTCATTTGTATGTTCAGAATCATTAGTATGGTTAAACAAAAACAAAAAAGAGGTGCGTTTTCTTTCGCGTGTGCTGAAAGCCCTTTCCATTGGCCTGCCAGCTGTCGCTCCCTGGTGTCTGTGTCACCCTGTCCCAGTCTCTGCCTCCCACAGGCGGCCCACTTCTTCCTTGGTCCTCCGTAGGTGCGCTGGGGGCCGGAGTGGGAGGTCGGGCAGTGTGACATCACCCCACCGGGTCTGGTGCCTGTGAGGTTCAGTCGGTCGAGGATTCTTCTAGACGTCAGTTGAGCCGGAGCATCGTCTGTAAACCCCCATGTGGGCTTCTGTGCGGTTAAAGCGTAAGTGGTGCGCCACACTTCCACACCATGTTGGATTTGCACTTCCCAATGCAGTTGTATTTCCTGACGTGTCCTGACATTAGTCTTTTGGAAAAAGAAAGCTGGTTTGCTGGAGAGCTAAATGTAGCATAGCATGATAATGAAGTGTTCTTAAAAATAGTCGTTTTCACCTTGTCTCAGTGAACTGGGATTCCTTAACTTACCTTTCTCTCTAACAGCCACGGCCACTGCCACGGAGCTGGGCCCCCTGCTGGGAAAGGGCTGGTTTGTCTATTTGGAAAGCAGCTTGGAGTTGCCCTCTTGCCAAAGCTGTTTTGTGTCTGAATGCAAATACACCTGGGTTTGTGGATTCCTTAGGGCCTCTTTGGGGCTTTTCTTCTTGTACACAGGGAGCCCTGTAAACATTCAGCAAGATAATTTAAGGATTGAAAGGCTAAATGGACTTTTTATTCAAGTCTTCTTTTCCTTTGAAACATTGCGGTCAGGAGTGGGGCAACACTTGGAGGAGAAATTCTGCCAGCTGCCCTGTTCCAAGCTAAAAACTTGTGCTCACATGAAGGACTTTGAAAGAGCTGAGGGTCCCATGTTACTCTCTTTGGTCTTATTAAAACAGAAGCAGCGTCTAACATTGCTATGTTCGGGAAGAATTGTTTTTCTGTTACCTTTTTGGAACAAAAGTCTGCATTGTCTTGCGGTAGATGGAGCCTTTTCTGTTTACTGATGCGAATGTTATGGCTTCTCTTTGGGGAATGTGTCTTAAAAAGACAATAGGGTAAAAAAATAATTGGACTAATCTAGTTTCAGGTTCAAACAAATATGATGGTTCTGGGCAGGATTTTCTGAATTGTAGCAGAACAGTAACAATTTTTAACCTGGGTTCTTCTTTTTAAATCCCAAGGGCATTGTCAGGGACCGTTTTCCACGTCTGAGATGGGGAAGGGAGAACTGTGCTCCAGACCCGCTGGGCAGGGTTGGGATTCTCTCTCTCTTGGCCGGAGCGGACTAACGCGTTCACATCAAAGGCAAATAATATTCCAGGCCTGGTAGATTCTGTGTGCTGTCAAGGCAACATTTTTACTTACTTGTGGAAGGAAAGGAACAAAATATTAGTGTATCTTTTTGAGTTTTGTTTTCATTTATATCAAAGTGGTTCTGGCACAGTGTAAATAATCAAATAGTTCTTCGGGACCTGTTATCATACCAACAGCTCCCCACTGCCATTTCCCCTTCCCTGGAGACAGCGACGGCAGCTATAAAGCTGCCGGCTTCTGACATTTGCATACATTCTCTGCTGCTGCTACTTCTGTTTGTTCCTGACTGTTGCTTTCCCACCACAAGGGAAACTAGGAGTTAGCCTTTTTCTGCACCTGCCCACCATCCACCCCACACTTCAAATCTGAAGTTAGAATCTTTGGTTAGAAGAGGGTTTTTTAACTTGAGCTCCACTGACATTGTGGGTCAAATACAGTTTAGCCTTGAACAACATGGGTTTGAACTATGCAGGTCCATTTACACATGTTCTTTTTTTTTATTTTTCTCCAATAAATACAATAAAGTACTATAGATATCTTTTCCTTATGGTTTTCTTTATGTTTTTCTAATTTTACTTTATTTTATTTTATAAAGATTTTATTTATTTATTTGACAGAGAGAGAGGGAGAGATCGCAAGTAGACAGAGAAAGAGGGGGAAGCAGGCTCTCTGCTGAGCAGAGAGCCCATGCGGGGCTCAATCCCAGGACCCTGAGATCAAGCTGAAGGAAGAGGCCTAACCCACTGAGCCACCCAGCACCACCCCTCCAATTTTATTTTTAAGTAATCTCTACACTCAGCACAGGGCTCAAACTCACGACCCTCTGGTCAAGAGTCGCACATTCTACTGACTGAGCCAGCCAGGAGCCCCTCTTTATGATTTTCTTAATCATACTTTCTTTTTTCTAGCTATCTTCATGGTAAGAATATGGTATGTAATAATACATGAAACATATCAAGGTCATGTTAACAGGCTTCCAGACAACGGTCACCTATTAGTAGTTAAGCTTCGAGGGAATCAAAAGTTACGCACTTATTTCTGACTGCATGAGGCATCAGTGCCCCTAACCCCTGTGTTGTTTAAGGGTCAAGTGCAACTCTTTGTTTGGGGGGGCTGCTCTGTGCACTGTAAGATGAGCAGCTTCCCTGGCCTCTACTCACTAGAGCCCATAGCTCCCCTTACCCCAGTTGTGACAACCAAACCTGACTCTGGACATTACCACATGTCTCTTTGTGGGGGGGCAAAATCACCCCCTTTGAGAACCACACAGTTAACAGTATTCGGTGTTTGCATTATTTTTGACGGCCAGTGCTATCGATGCTGAGCCTGGTGGTACAAACTGGTTATTTTTCTGTGCAAGTTTTCCAATCACCAAGGTTCTTGTTTCTTTGCTTGATTTCTTCCACACTTCTCGTTGACTCAGCCTCCAAATCCTCCCCAATTGTGAAAAATCTTTTAATATATTCCAACACACAGGGGGTAGGCTTTAACGACCTTCTCTCTCTGAAAACGGCGTTTTATCTGCACAGTGAATGGATCGTTTGGTGGAGAAGTCTCTGTTGAGCTCGTTCTCCCCATCGATGCTCAGGATTGCTGTGGGGACAGCAGGCCTTCATGTTTCTTGCTCTTTGGACTGGTGCTCATTTTTTCTGACTTATATTTCATTTCTTTTTATTTTTTTCTGTCTTTTAAAGATTTTATTTATTTGAGAGAGAACGTAATCAGGGAGAAGGGCATAGGGAGAGGAAGAAGCAGACTCTCCCCTGAGCCCATGGGGCTTGACCTTGGACACTTCAGGGGCTGGACACAGGGCTGGAAGCGGGGCTCGATCCCAGGACCCCAGGATCATGATCTGAGCTTAAGTCAGATGCTTAACCGACTGAGCCACCCAGGCGCCCCATATTTTTGTTCTTTTGGGGAGTTTTCTATAGCCTTAGCTTTCGGACTTTACATTGAGTTTTAAATGTGTGCTGTTTTTTTCAAATTCCAAAGTTTTTGTTGTTCCAAATGTTCCTTTTTTATCTCTTACTGATCTTATTTCAGGGTTCTTCTTTTAAAGAAGATAGGTTTATTAATTGAGGATAATTAAGCTGCCCCCCCCCTTTTTTTTTTTTTTTTGAAGTCTTCTTTCTGCATAGATTGAGTTTCTGAGCTCTGCTGCTTTTTTGTTTGGGCTTTTCTCTTCCCTGTTGAAGGCTGTCCTTGAATGTCTCGTGACCCTTGTCGTTGGCAGTATTTAAGAGTAGGTGACCCAAGCGTTCTTTGGGAGCTGCAGGCGTGTGGCTGAGGGCCGCTGAGGCGGCTTCCCTAGGGAGTCCTGTAAGGCCATAGCTTCGAGATTTCTTTCTGGGACCATCCTGTCTTTGTCAGACGGTAACTCTTACCTCGACTGGAATTGAGTTTCCAGTATAGGGCAGATTTGAAGGCTGCTGTGAGGTACGCCAATTCAGGGGATGCCTGCTGTGATCAGCCCAGTGGGAGTGGTCGCCGCTGCCCGCCTTATGGCCTCAGAGGTTCCAGTGTGTGGGGAAGGTTGTCACTGGCGTTAAGCGGCAATGCTTGTGTTTCAGGCTGGATCTTGACTCTGTTGTTACCCTTTTCAGTCTCCAATCCTCAGCCTGTCAAACCAGGGTCGTTCCCATTCTGTTACAATATCCTAGGAATTATAGGAGGTGAAATATAAAACTAGCTGTAGGAAATTTAGATTCCTTATCTTCTCCCCTTCCTCCCTCTGCACTATTTAATTCTGTTTCATTGAGAATTGGACAACTAGGGGCGCCTGGGTGGCTCAGTGGGTTAAGCCTCTGCCTTCAACTCAGGTCATGATCCCAGGGTCCAGGGACAAGTCCCACATCCAGCTCTCTGCTCAGTGGGGAGCCTGCTTCCCTCTCTCTCTCTCTGCTTGCCTCTCTGCCTACTTGTGATCTCTGTCAAATAAATAAATAAAATCTTAAAAAAAAAAAAGAATTGGACGACTGTGGGGCTCCTTAGTGGCTTCATTGTGTAAAGGGCTGTCTTTGGCTCAGGTCGTGATGGTCCCTGTTTGGCAGGGAGCCTGCTTCTCCCTCTGCCCCTTCCCCTGCTTGTGCTCCCTCACACCCGCTCTCCCAATCTCTGACAAATAAATAGATAAAATCCTAAAAAGGGGGGGGGGATTGGAAAACTGGGGGGCCTGGATTGCTCAGTCAGTGGAGCATGTAACTCCTGATCTCAGGGTTGTGAGTTCGAGTCCTGTGTTGGGTATAGAAGTTACTTGAAAATAAAATCTTTTAAAAAATTTGAACCACCGGGCGCCTGGGTGGCTCAGTGGGTTAAGCCGCTGCCTTCGGCTCAGGTCATGATCTCAGGGTCCTGGGATCGAGTCCCACATCGGGCTCTCTGCTCGGCAGGGAGTCTGCTTCCTCCTCTCTCTCTCTCTGCCTGTCTCTCTGCCTACTTGTGATCTCTGTCTGTCAAATAAATAAATAAAATCTTAAAAAAAAAAAATTTGAACCACCAATTCACTGTGGAAAGACTTTAATCTAGATTTTGTGTGGCAACATGTTAATTGTCTCGTGAGGATTCTGTTACTGATTTTGGTAGTTCAGTATGGTGTTTGAAGGAAGGCATTTAATTAAAATGCACATCTATTGCCCAACAATGATACATTGGTTGTGCTCTTTACACCACACTGGAAGCGATTGTTTCTTCTTTTCCATAATTTTTTTTTAAGATTTAATTTTTGAGTAATCCTATACCTAGCATGGGGCTCGAACTCAGGAGCCTGAGATCAAGATTCTCACACTTCACTGACTGAGCCAGCCGGGTGCCCCATGTATCAGGGTTTTGTTTTTTGTTTTTTGTTTTTATTAATAGTGTTTCTTGTTTTCCTGATACTAACGAAGGGTAGCTCTTTCAGATCAATGTGATATTCAGAAAAACGGGATTTTAGCAAAGGGCCTTGGGAAGTGCAAGTAGTAGGAAAGATGAAGGCTGAGGATCCCAACGACAGGAGGCTCTGTTTTGGGACTGCTCCATTCTGCTGCAGTTGGAGGCCTTTCGGGGCACAGAGCTGGACCTGTGGGCTTGCCGGGCTGCTGTCTGCTCACCTCAGTGGTCCAATTCTCCTCCTCCCGCACGCCCGGCGGGACTGCGTTTCCCAGCTTTGCACTGCTGGGCGCGACCTTGTGATGGCTCTGCCCCATCAGACGCAGGGGAGGTGGTGTCTGCAGTTGCAGCCTGCCCTCCCCTTCCCTCTTCTGGCTGTCTGGAGCGGAGGTGGGCCTCGGGCAGAACCCGGTCAGCGCAGGTCCCTGGAGGGCGGAGGAGGCAGCTGCCCGCGGCAGGATTGCCCCCCGGGGACAGGGGGACTTCGCAAGCAGCCAGCCCGTGTGAGCCCTTACGCGTTCCTGGGATCGCGCGCTCTGTGAGAGGCCATTCTAACAACTGAAATCACAGTTTCCCTTCTCACAAATACACCTGGCTGTAGGAGACCGAGTATGTGACAGCTTCCGTGCGTACGGGAGGGAAAGATGATGGACCTCGCAGAAAGCATCACTGCGGGCACCCAATTAGCACTAGCACGGGCTTCTTCCCCGCACCTTTATTACCTACAACGAGGCCTGCCTGCCATCGTTTTGGCTTCCTTCCACCTCAGCTTTTCCTCTCAGACGGTAATTTAATTTTCACCCGCCTTGCCTTCTCCTCCCTGTAGACGATTGCCTGGAAGCCAGGGAGAGGGAAGGCAGAGGCAGGAGAATCCCCAGTCTAGGTAATTAGTGCTTGGGTAGGGCTGGCCGGAGGACAGGGCGGGGGCCGGGCCGCTGGTGTGATGTCAGGGCTCCCACCTTCCTCTTACTTGAATCGCCCTTTCCTAAACCGCCATGCTTCAGGTGCAGAAGACGTTGGCCAGGAGGGTTACACATTAAGTCTTCATTAGCAGGGCTGCCCTTATCAGATTGATGAATTATAATCTTTTTACGGCGGACTGCTTTTCCCCTCTAGGGGATGGGACATAGACTCCTGAGTTAGACGGGAAGAAAGGGAGGTCAGGATGCGTGCAGAGTCCCAGCGGGCGGTGTCAGGAGGAAGGTGCCGTTTGTTGCACGACAGATCTGAGGGACAGGACAAGGGTCTCTTCTGCTTGGGGGCCAGGAAAGCCAGGGAGCGTGGCGGGCAGGGCGGGACAGGGCCGGGAGCCTTGGGGTGGGTAGCCCCCCTGACTTTCTGGGGAAGGGAAGGTGCTTCCTTGCCTGCGGCTGGCAGACACCGAAGCCACATCTGTTTAGGGTAATTGTGCGTGTTTGTAGGTTTTCAAGCACATAGATATTTATCTGTGCTCTTTGTACCTATGCTTATAAATTTTTAAGTATAGTGATGGTTTTTTTGGTGCAGAATCCTTAAAATCATCTTCAAAAAAGTGGAAATAAAGGAAATGATTGATCAGTAGCCCAAAACATATAATAATCTTATTTCTGGTGGTGTGGCTGTGCTGATTGATTTTCCCTGTCTCTGGAGTTCTTTGCTTGGCTCCATGTAATCTACTTACTCATTGCTTGAAGGTAATTCTCCTAAGAATTACAGTCTGTCCATCTTGGGAATCAGGGGAAGCTTAGAGGAAGCTTAGTTTTGTGTATGCCACTTGGAATTTTGAAAGTGACATGTTTTGTTATTGTGGAATATATTGGGTTTTATTAGTTTTTTTCTAAGCAGGCCTATTTTTTCAAAAGCCTTAACTTCTGGGAAACTGACTATATTAGTCAAATATGTCACTCTTTAAAACAACTGTGTGGGGGTTTTTTTGGTACGCATAAGCTTTTCTTTCTTTTAATTTTCTTTTCTTATTTTTTTTTAATTGTATTTATTTACTTGCCAGAGGGAAAGCAAGTACAAGCTGGGGGTGAGGGACAGAGAGAGAGGCAGACTCCTCCCTGAGCAAGGAGCCCGATGCCAGACTCAATCCCAGGACCTTGGGACCATGACCTGAGCCAAAGGCAGATGCTTGACCTACCTAGCCACCCAGGCGTCCCTTCTTTTAATTTTTCTTCATGTTTAGATGTTCTGGACCTTTTTTTTTTTTTTCAAAGATTTTATTTATTTATTTGACAGACAGAGATCACAAGTAAGCAGAGAGACAAGCAGAGAGAGATGGGGATGCAGGCTCCCCGCCGAGCAGAGAGCCTGATGCAAGGCTTGATCCCAGGACCCTGAGATCAGGACCTGAGCCTAAGGCAGTGGGTTAACCCACTGAGCCACCCCATGGACCTTTTTTATTTTTTTAAAGTAGGGTCCACGCTGGCTCAGCATCGGGCCCAAAGTGGGGCTTGAACTCATGACCTGAGCTGAGATCCGGAATTGGACCGTTAACTGACTGAGCCACCCAGCTGCCCCTAGATGTCCTGAATCTTGAATGAAAGTTTGGAAAGGAAACCTCTGGACTTGGAAGGACAGGCCTGCTGCTGCTCTAATGATACTGACTTTGTGCCAGTATAATCCCAGGATGTCCCAGCTGATTCCCTCCAGGGTTGGGGGGGGGGGGTAGTTCCGTCCTCCTTCCCATCTTCAGTGGCTGGTGTTTAGGAGAAAAGAATTACAACCTGATGCCACCACGGTGCATGCTGCACTCTCTGCTCTTGACTGAGGGTGCCCCTTCCTGTGCCCCGGGAGCTTGGTCAGCTTTTCAGAGTTCAGTCCTCAGCATTCCCAGGGCCGCAGTTGTCATCTGACAGAGGTGTCGTACTCACAGTGTCGTACTCACAGGAACACGCTGTGTCTGCCTTTCTTTCTGTCCATTGTGCAAACAGCCTTGACTGGCTCTTGGCCTTTGCCGTCGTCTGCTGCGATGCTGGTTTGTCTGGAAGGTTCTCCCCCCGTGTCTCCTCCCTCATCTAGGCGAGCTCAAGCACGTCCCTGCCAGAGCCGGTGTGTGCCGAGGCCTCTCCCATCTCCAGCTGCGGTGTCCAGTCCCCAGACCTTCCCTCCCTTTATTCCCCGTCCCCACTATTGCTCAGATGGCCCCTCCCATGTGAAGGGGCCCCTGTGTAATCCTCCCCACCAGGCACGGCATGCATGTGGGGCTCTTCATGGCCCTGGGCAGTGAGGGACCTTGCGGCCTCCTTGAGCCCTCTCGACTGCGACCTCCCTGAGACTGGAGACTGGATGTCCCTCGTCCCGGGAGCCCAGTCCATTGGCCCCTGCGTGGTAAGGAGGTGCTGGTCAGGAGCTCGTGCCTGGAACCGGGCCAGCATCGGGCTGCTGCTCCTGGAGTCGGCCTTGGCAGTGAAGGTTCCAGTACGCCCAGGACCAAACAGTTCCCACGGGGCCCCGTTTCCATGAGCCCGTGGGGAGGCTGCAGGTCTGGGGAGACCACGCGGACCGTCAGTGCTTCTAAAGAACAGGATCGTGCATGTCAGTAAAGGTGCTACAGAAGGACGCTGCCTTGGCCTCCTAGCAGTGTGGGATAACTCAGATCAGGCCCTCCACAGAGGACAGAGAGCCAGGATACCCAGCCTCGAGGGTTCCTGGCCACAAGGGTGCAGAGCAGGCCCCCAGCCCGCCAAGAGGTACACGCCGGAGACCACAAGTTTGTGTTAGAATCCGGAGCCGACAGTGACCTGTTCTTTCCTCTCTTCCAGATGGCTTCCGGCATGGTGGGTGCGCTCTGTCCGGAGAGGTGCGCTCACACGTGTAAAGGAAGCCCTGCCCTGAGTTTCCTTCCCTGCCCTTCTGGGCTGCAAGTTTTCTTATCTTAACCGCTGAGTCCCTTTGTGAGCCGACGTGACTGTCACCAGGAGGTTAGGGAGGGGTGGCCTGGCAAGAGCAGACCAGGCAGGAGCCCAACTCAAGAGCCGCGAGAGCAGCGTGGGTGACAGGTGTACCTGCGCACTGATGACGCCTGCCCGAGGACCTGAATGAGCACAGGCCTGACGCCAGGGGCACGGTTGTCCTGGGCACTCACCTGGCCACCACCGACTGACTTGTGTAGAAATCGAGTCGGATGAATGTTTAACTGACTGAGCCACCCCTGAATCTTACAATTTAATTTACTTATTTTTAAAGATTATTTATTTATTTGACAGAGAGAGAGAAATCACAAGTAGGCAGAGAGGCAGGCAGGGACCAGGGGAGAAGCACAGGCCCCGCTGAGCAGAGAGCCCGATGCGGGGCTCGATCCCAGGACCCCAAGATCATGACCTGGGCCAAAGGCAGAGGCTTAACCGGCTGAGCCACCCAGGCACCCCACATCTTACATTTTAAAAAAGCTTCAGATGAATAGTTTTTGGAAACTTATGACAGGCTTCTGTCTTAATGACACGAGAGGGAATGTGGATCCCTGCTGTGGAAATCACGCGGTCTCACCTGGGCCCTTAGAATAGCCGAGACACAGTGTGCAGGGTTCCCAGCGTCCTCTCCGTCCTGAGGATTGCAGCTCACGGGTGCCTGCTGCTGTCGCTGTCTGAGCGTGAGCATCTCAGAGCTGCCCCGTGAGGTGGACACTATTACTTCCCATCTTGCAGCCGAGGGTAGAGATTTGTCTAAAGGGAGGACTGCACCCACCGCACCAGCCGCTGCCTGGGGAGCTGCGACCTAGGTGTGCAGGGCCCTGGGGGTGGGGGTGGGGGTCTGGAGCCTGCGAGCCAAGTGCTTGGAGGCTGCAGACAGACCTTCCTGGGGTTGGGGGAGCATCTCTCCTTCATGACGCCATGACCACCTCCATTCCGCTGTGGCTTCATTTGAGGGTGCCCTGTGCCTTGCTGCTGGGCTGATTCTGCCGCGCAGACCCTCCGCAGCATCACTCCATGACCAGGGCAGTAACAGATCAGTGAGGCATCACTCCTGGGGGCAATGGTCCTGATCCACTCTCCTCTTTGCAGTGGTATGGCTTCAGATGAAAACGAAAACCTCCATTCTTGAACCCAGACTGTAGGGGAGTCCCTCAATAAACATGACTTCCAGGGCTGGGGACATTGAAACTATCTTCATATAGCATCGTATTCTGTTAACTATTTTATTTCACTTTTCTTTTGCCCCTTGTTTTGTAACAAGCCTGCCCAGAGGTTGGCAGGGCTGTGTGTGCTCTAGGCTGAGAAGGCAAGGCCCTGGGTTCCCTGCCGCCTGTCCCGTGAGCTGGCTGGGAGAGCCAGGGCTCCAGCCCGCCGGGACCTTTCACCACTCAACTAAACGGCCCTTTTTTTCTCTTTTTTTCTTTCTTTTTAATTTATTTGAGAGAACTTGAGTGAGCACGCGTGAGAGGGGACAGAGAGTGAGGGAGAGAATCCCAAGTCAACTCCTGAGCTCAACCGAAACTAAGAGTCAGACCCTTAACCACTTGAGCCACCCAGGTGCCCCTTTCTGTGAGACTTTTTTAAAAAACACTTTTTGAGTTTTTTTTTTTTTTTTTAAAGACTTATTTATTTATTTGCAAGCGAGAATAGGCTCGCAGGAGTGCAGGGCAGGGGGAGGAGGAAGAGAGGGAAAGGAGAGGGAGGATCTCAAGCAGACTCCTCGCTGACCCTGACCCTGAGATCATGACCTGAGCCGAAATCAAGAGTCTTTGGATGTGTATCTCCCCCCATACCCCATTTCTGTGCTTTCACACTTGCTCTCTCAAATAAAATCTTAAGGGAAAAAAAAAAAAAAGCCGGGGGAAGAAAAGCCAGACACTTAACACACTGAGCCACCCAGGCATTCGGAGGTTAATTTTTAAAGTGTAAGAATCCTGGAGCACCTGGATGGCTCAGTGGGTTAAGCCTCAGCCTTGGGCTCAGGTCATGATCTCAGGGTCCTGAGATCAAGCCCCACAGCGGGCTCTCTGCTCAGCAGGGAGCCTGCTTCCCCCTCTCTTCCTGACTACTTGTGATCTCTCTCTCTCTCTGTGTCAAATAAATAAATAAAATCTTTTTTTTTTTTAAAGTGTAAGAGTCCTTAGGATTTTTATAAAGTTAAGTGCCCCCATTCTCCTAAACCTATATAAAATAATAGAATCTCAACTTAGTGATAGAACTGTTCATAGTTTTAATATTTAGAGCTTTCTCCACAAGCTAAAGGTTAGCAAACTTTTTCTGCACAGGGCCAGAGTAAACATTTTTGGTTTTGTGGCCCAGACTGCTATTCTCTGCAGTTACAGCATGAAAACAGTCATGGACAATACATAAATGAAGGGTCTGGGTGCCAATAAAACTTTATCTACAAGAGCAGGTGGTGTGCGGGATTTGGCATGCTGGTTGAGGCATTATTGCCTTCCCCAGCAAGCCGTGGTTTATCAGAGTGTGGCCCTCAGACTAGCCCTATCAGTATCACCTGGATGCCTGTTAGAAATGCAGGGTCTTGAGGTGGCTGGGTGGCTCGGTTGGTGAAGCATCTGCCTTGGGCTCCAGTCATGATCTCAGGGTCCGAGGATAGAGCCCTGCGTCAGGCTCCCTGCCCAGCGGGGAGTCTGCTTCTCCCTCTCCCTCTGCTCATCCCCCTATTTGTGCGCCTGTGGTCTCTCGCTCTCTCTCCCCCTCTTTCAAATAAGTAAAATCTTTAAAAAGAAACGAATTACTAAAACAGCACTTCTCCGGATCAGTAGAGGAGATGCGGGGGGGGAGACGGCAGGGAGCAACAGGTGAGCCCAGGAAGTGGATTTATTTCTAACACCTCATGCGTATCCCGAAGCCAGGCATTTCTGGAATTCAGACTCAGACCTTCTGAGCAGAACTGTCACATACCCGACCACATTTGCTAATGCATACTTAGTGTTTGAAATAAAAGCCGGTTGAGAACATACTGTCTGATTCCATTGATGGAAATGTCCAGCATAGCAAATGCATAGAGACAGCAGATGGGGGTGGTTGCGAATGGGCTCGAGGTTTTCTTTTGGGGAGTGATGAAAATGTTTTGGAATTAGAGAATAGTGATGTTTACACAAGTGTACTGAGTGTGCTAAAAACCACCAAATTGTAAACTTTAGAAAGGTGGATTTTATGGAATGTGAGCTATAGCTCAATAAAGCTGTTATTGAATAAAAGGAAATGGGTTGGGGCATTCAGGCGTCTTCTTGAATTGCAAAAACTTATTGCCAGGAGGCCAACTGGGAAAGTCCCATCCTCTGGGCAGTTCCGTAGAGGTAGAGCCCCACATTGTGCTTGTCACTGGATTCCTCTGTTGGTACTGGGTCTGGCCCATGGGCAGACAGCCTGGGGAGAGCATCAGTATTTGCTCTTCAGGGAGACTCACTCCTGACCGCCGGGAGGCCCCTGGGCTGGGAGAGCCTCTTCCTGCAAGTTAGAGGAAGTGGGGGAGGCTGTGTGGGAGGCGAGGCAGGCAGGAACCCAGGCCTTGCTCCAAGAGCAGTGGGAGCCACTGAAGGTGTTAGAGCAGCTGGGGTAGCAGGGGTCACTCTGGCAGCAGAAGGGCAAGTGGGTTCACAGGTGGGGGGAGGAAGCTTTCAGCTACTGGCGGCAGTAGGGAGAAGTCTGGGGATCTGAGAGGGACCCCCAAGGCACAGGGGGTCCCACCTGCAACTGGTGCTTGGAGGGAAGTTGCTGGATGTAGCCCCTGAGCTAAGACTGCGGGTGCAGGTGATCTGCCCCTCTCAAACCCATTCGCTGGCGGCTGGGACTGAGCAGGGCCGTGAGTCTGCCGAGTCGCAGCTCCTAAAAGTGGAGAGGCCTCCAGGAAGCTCCGTGAGGGTACAGGTGGGTCCAGGGTAGACCTGGCCCTTCTCTTTGTCCAGGTATAATTGGAGCCACGAGCAGGTGTGCTCAGGGGCCTCCGCACAGGCCGCTGTCCTTTCCCAGCACTTCCCAACAAGCATTTAGCTTGCTTTGCTCCGAAGTGCATTTTCCATGCACTGCCCTGCTTCTGGAGGAAAGGAGCAGCTGTTTGGAAAAAAATTCCCTTTTAGGAATAAGAATTATTAAAAAGTAGTTGTCTAGCTCAATCATTTCAGTTACTTTAACCTAAATTTTCTCCATTTTATGAAACACGGGCCAAAATAAGGATGTCGCAGACCTTTGGGAAAGATGGGGTTGGCTTCTCTTGAAAGCAGGATCAGAGTCTGTCTGTCTGTCTTTCTTTCTTTCTTTTTTTTGACAGAGAGAAAGAGAGATCACAAGTAGGCAGAGAGAGGAGGAAGCAGGCTCCCCGCTGAGCAGAGAGCCCAATGCAGGGCTCAGTCTCAGGACCCTGGGATCATGACTTGAACTGAAGGCAGAGGCTTAACCCACTGAGCCACCCAGGCGCCCCTTTATTTCATTTTTTTATTAAATATTTTATTTAATAAAGAAAGAAACACAAGTGGGAAGAGGGGGAGAGAGAGAGAAGGAAAGAAGGAAAGAACTTCAATCTAGGTTGTGCTGAGCCTGACGTAGGGCTTGATCTCATGACTCTGAGATCATGATCGGATCGGAAATCAAAAGCCACCCAGGTGCCCTGAGAAGAAGGTATTTTGAAATTTAAGTCTCACTGGGAGATACAGTGAATATCAGACAGCTCTGCGGGCACCTGGGTGGCTCATTCAGTTACGCGTCTGACTCATGATTGCTGGTCATGATTTCGGGGTCGTGAGATGGAGCCCCCCGTGTCTGGCTCTGCGCTTAGAGTGGAGCTCTGGCCTGAGCTGCCTCGACTTTGGGGACTCGATTTCAGTAGTAGCATTTAAAGCCAGACCTGCCCTTGTAATTCAGCCCCAAGCTATAGCTATTAGTAAATAGTATTAATCACCACGAAACTGTAACTCATCAGATGAATCATCTAATTTTGCGTAGATTAATAACCATTCTGGTTATGGGACTACTGCCAAATTAATTGTACTGTAGCATAAGAATTGGTTATATGATCGAATAAATCCTCTCAATGCTTCTTAAAAATGTGGTGTTCTTGGGCTGAGTGGCTCCGTCAGTTAGGTTTCTGCCTGTGGCTCAGGTCATGATCCCAGGGTCTTGGGATCGAGTCCCCCTTCGGTCTCCCTGCTCAGCGGGGAACCTGCTTCTCCCTGTCCTTCTGCCCCTCCCCTGCTTGGGCGCGCTCTCTCGTTCTCTCTCAAATAAAATCTTAACCAAAAATAAAGTTGTTCTTAATCATCATAAGATTGTATTCGAATTACCCTCATAAGTAATGAGATTTTGTATTTGTAGAAATGACTTGGGTTCACATAGAGTCTATAGAGTGCTGTAACAACTTCTTCGTTAGTTACTTTTCTCAGAGGCAGGATCTGTAAGGCAGAGGATTTGAGGGGAGCAGACCTTGTATGAGCCAGGTTGGAAGGGTGTGGGCTACCACCCTTGCTCCATGACTCTGTTACCTAGTAAGACCTGGTTTCACATTCCCCACCACCATCAAAAAAAATTACTGATGATGTGATTACTACTTTTGAAATCACGTGTCAGATTTTAACGGAGAAGCAACATTTAGGTTTTAGGTAATTGAGGGTAGTTACATTCTGAGTTTTCCCTCCCATCTTTTTAGTTCAACTGTTTAAACATTAAAAGATCATTGATTTCTAGTAAGAGAAAGGAACATCTGAGTTGGGATACAGAAGCCCAGAAATCTTCCACTGATTCCCCCATCCCCCAGGAATAATGTATTTGGACAAAAGTAATTGCATGAGCCCTTTTGCAGCTAGCTCAGGGAATTCCGAGCTCAAGCAGGGGAACAATGATGGAAAGCCGGAGGAACATTCTGGGTATTGGAATGCCAGCTAGCGGATCAATACCCCTGCTGTGCTTCTGTGATCCCAGCGCACAAGAATTCTGCCCTTTTGAACTGTGCAGGGTCTCACTGAGCGGGCCCAGTCAGTGTGGCTGATTTCCCCGGTTAGGACGCCTGCATTCTGGTTCAGAACCTGGGAAGTGCAGGCAAGAGACGTTCCAAGCCAAACGTTCCCAGAAGTCTCCCCTGGGGCACAGCATGGGCAGACAGTCACCGGGGACCGCCACCTTCCCAAGATTCTCAGGATTGCCTCAGGGAGAGGAGTGTTTCACTGCTTTTAGAGGGCTATCTCTTTTTCAGATGTGATGGGCTAATGGCAGGAAAGATGTCTCCTGGAGAAGAGTGGACTGTTCTTACATAGGAAGCGTTGCACAAAGAAGCCCTAATATCAAAATACAATGGTTTTGGAATAATGTGTACTTAGGATACTGTTTTAAAGGACTCTAGAAAATTCCAACTTTAAAAAAAAATTCCCTTTGCTCTGTATTAAAAAAAATAAAAAGAGGGAAGGAATCGCAGGCAGAGTGTGTTAAGCCTACTTTGTTTGCTGGGGTAATTGCCCCGTGGCTTTTTCTCCCTAGTAGAGGCCATGCTCATAGTATAATTAATCCTTGCATCTAGAAACAGTATTTGTACATAATCCCATGACAGCATGAAATTTTCCTTTAACTTGTAAAGCTTTTTGGTTCTCATACAATGGTGAGAATCTTTCAGGGTTCTGTTCCCATAAACCAGACTGGGGATGAGAACACGAACAAGCTGGCATCTTCGAGAAGGTTATGTGCGTTAACTTCCGGTACGCTTCCTGTGTTTATTTATACGCACACAGCTGAAACGCTCGCTGGCCCCGCTCGTTCTCCGGGCGTGTGGATGAGAGGACAGTGTGCACAGTCCTTGGGAAACAGGCATTCCGTAACACTTGTCTTCTTTTAGACACCGTGCACATGCTGGGTGCAAGGCACGGTATGCGGGGCGTGTGTGTGTGTGTGTGTGTGAGAGAGAGAGAGAGAGAGAGAAGAGCTGCTTGGCTCAGCCAGCACCACTCCACCCTGTGCATGCCACACACCTGGGGACCCTGGAAGGGCGGGTGCTCGGGTGGCTTTTCTGTCAGATCCCCTGGTTGTAGTGTAAGCTCCCGGGTGATTGACCTTGGCCTTTATCCTCTTGGGACTGCACTGGTCCCTTTAACACAAGCTTCCCACACCAGCAACTGCAGGGCTTGACCCCACGGGCCCGGGTTCCCCCGGGATCAGCATCCGCACGGCACTGTCCAGCGCCTCATGCACGATAGGTCCACAGTGAATGTGCAAGGTAACAACCTTTGTCAGGTTCAACGGGACTTTATTTATTTATTTATTTTGGCCCGTTGGGTTTTCAGCGTGGTCATCAAAGCCATGAGTCCTAGCCTTCTCCGTCCGTGCCGAACTCGGGTGACCCAGACCACGCGGACGGGAATTAGGGCGTTACTGTGCCATCTAGGTGGTGTTGCACATACTCCTTTGATAGGTATTGTTTTCTTAAAAAATCTGTTTCTAAGAGTAACTTCAGTTTCAGCTCTTGATCACTGAAAAACCAGTATCAGCAATAAGAAAAGTCACTCTATGAAATCGTTCCTTGCCCGGGAGGAGCAGGATTTGGGGGAGCTGAGCGAGAGGCGCAAATGCTTTTGAAAAGGTGTTCCGTTGGGAACCATCGCGAGCCTTCTACTGAGCCTTAAAACTCAGCTGAAAACTGGTTCTTGCAAATGTTATGGCAGGTTTTGTGTAGATGGAAGAAGGGAGATGACTTCCCATATCCCCAGACACAAGGGATTGAGTCCCGGGCTGCATATTTGAGTCACCTGGAGGAGTTTTGAGAACTATTGATGTCCAGGGTACGCCCCAGACCAGTCAGGGTCACAGGGTGGGCCCAGGTGTCAGTGATTTTATTTTATTTAAAGATTTTATTTATTTGTCAGAGAGAGAGACCGTGCACAAGCAGGAGGAGCGGCAGAGGGCTGGAGAAGCAGGCTCCCCACTGAGCAGGGAGACAGATGATGTGGGGCTCGATCCCAGGACCCTGGAATCATGACCTGAGCCACCCAGGTGCCCCAGGATCGGCGATGTTTAAGCTCCCCCGGAGATTCAGATGTGTAATCAAGGTGGAGAATCACAGTCTTACCTTTATGCCTTAACTCTTGCTGGCAGGTTTACAGTCAGGGTGTAAGAGTTGTCTGTAGAGCTCAAACAAAATTCAGTCCACCTGGCTGGAGGGCTCCGTGGGTGCCCTGCACTAGTGTGTTTTCCAAGGAAAGCACATGGGTTCCCTTTGCGCCAGCGTAAGGGTCAAGCTGTGGCTGAGCTTTGGCGGCCAAGCCTGTATGCTGAGCTGGAGCTGAGGGATTTTAAAGCCAAAGATGTGGGGTGATCACCTGTTTTATGGGGTATGGCTCTCAGTTGTGGACCTGCCAGGTGGTACGCTAAATGCTTTGTTGCCAGGATCATCTAAGTGGGGTCTCTGAATCCCTAGCATCAGCTGCCTCTCAGAGCTTGTCACAATGTAGACTGTCGGCCTTGCCCCCGGGCCCAGCAAGCTGTTTTAAGCCCGTTGTATCCAGATTTTAGGCCGCTTTGTGGGAACCTCAGCTTTGTGTGCATCATCTGATTGGTTCCTTAGATCTACTCTGAGTGAGTGCTTCCTGCTTTTTACATGCTCTGGCTGTTGGAAACTGAAGTCTGGGCATCTCAGTTTAAAGTGGCAGAATTGGCAGATGGCAGAGCCATGAACAGGGCTCGGCCAGGTGCCCTGCGGCTCTGGAGGTAGGCTCCGGGACTCGGGGCTTCTCCTTTGGAAGCCCCTGAGTCCAAGCTGTTCACCCCCATGCATCTCCTTCCAGAACAGACAAGGTGTGATAGAAGGTCTGTAAGTGCAGGGCTAGCAATTAGTTTTAATAGATGTTTAGCTTTTAAATAAGTGCTTATCTGGACTCGGGGGTGGGGTGGGGAGGGGTTCCTTTCTACCTTATTCAGGACTGTGGTGCTCGGGTTTTTCTTAACATCGTGTCGTGTTACTCAGACACAGCTCTACAAACGGCAGAGCAGTACTCGTTTCCATGTGAACAGGAAAACAAAAAACCTCAGCAAGGTGTGAAGGCTGTAGAACTGTGTGGGAGTCAGGAAAGCGGATGCTGACGGCGCCTCCTGTGTTGACCTCGGACCATCTTTGGAACTCTGGGTGGTTTTCCTGAGTGCAAACTTGGGAGACTAAGAGGGGGCTCTGTGCAATGGGTAGTGTTCCGTGTACGTTTAAGCGATCCGTGCCTGTTGCTGATGTCGGTATTACAAGCAGCACTAGTCCGAGTCCCCCTAGCGGGTGGGTGTCCTCACGCTGGGTGCCGTGGGCGGGTGACGGCTGTGGCCGGAGGCATCCTTTGGCCGTGGAATCCCGGGGATGTCCAGTGTCCAAGATGGAGCAACAGGACCACTGTCTGTCTAGAACGCAGGTAGATGCGCACTCGCTTCCCCTCCAGGCCTCAGGGGGACAAGAATGCGCTGCGGGCTCTAGGGCTGAAGATGGGGAGCCAGTCCTAGTTCGAGAAACCTTTTTCCTCTGTGAAAACCTAGCCAAGAATCTCAGGGTTGAGAAATTGCCTTCGGCGGAAGATGAATCATGAAGGTATTTTCTGAAGTTAACATCTGAGATAGAAAGTATGATTCAGATTGGAGAAACAGTGCACACCTGCCCCAGCATGGTGACCAGAATGGGCTTATTACGATGGTCTCACTGGGATAGGCTAGTTACGGTGCATGTTTTCAGGGTGAGACAACCAGGGACTCAGAGCTGGTGCGGTAGGATTTAAGTATCTGCTTCAGCTTCAGGAACAGGTCAGCCCCTCCTTGTTGAAGCTCGCTAGTCATGGGCTTCAGAAAATCTCCAGCTCTTTTCCCCGGGGCACATCCAGGTCCTTCTGAGGGTTCAGACCTGGAAGAGGCAAGGTAGCCGCTTTGTGCCCACAGTCGAGTGAGCGTGACGGGGGAGAATCCCAGACCCCGGGGTTAGGAACGCTGTAGCACACACATCCGTGCGGGTCCCTTACCTCCCGCTGGCCCCAACAGCGAGCCTGCTGGCACAGGCTGTCCAAGCTGGAGGGAGCCTTCAGTCACAGGTGGGCGCAGCACCAGCCTCCAGCCGGAGGGCCTGCGTGGCCACTGGAGGGGCCGCAGGAGCCAGAGCAGACGTGGGCTCCACGCCTTGGACTTGGGTGCGGCAGGCGGACTGACCCGGCTCTGAGGCTTGTCCGACCGGACACGCGCGCGCGCTGTACTGGAGGCCAGGTCACCCGCTTCTAGCTGTTGGCTCCCTGGCTTGCGGATTGATCGGATGCTCGTTCCCCTGGCCAAGTCCGGACGCCCGCTGTTCGATGTCTCTTGTGTTGAGACCTCCGCAGACACCCGCCTTGTAATGGTTCAGAGGGAGGGTGAGGACCTACTGTCCTGGTTTCTGCAGAAGCAGGTGGCCAGATGGAACGGCTTCCAGGGGCTGTGCTTGTGCACAGGGACAGGAGGGCCTTGTCAGGACCACTGGGGCTGGCTTCTTCCTGCTCACTGACAAAAGTGTTCCACCGTTGTCCTGGTGGTGGAGACCTTCGGCCCATCCTTACCCGCTCTGTGCTGAGAAAGGGCGCCTCTGTTCACGGCCACCCTAAAGAAACCGTCACCTCGCACCCCTCACGGTCTTTGGGTGCCAGCAAGTTCTCCTGTGCCTAAGCGGGACCTTCTTGGGGGTGGGGGGCGGTGGGCGTGCTGCTAGCAGTTTCTTGGTGCCCTGGGGACGTCTCTCTGGCTTTCCTCCTAAGATCACGGCATGGCCTTTCCTCTGCAAGTCTGAGAATTCCATTCCCTGTTTTCCTAACCCTTCTGAAATTCCCCTCCTAGGTCAAAATGTTGGGAGATGATCTGCAAGTTATTTTTTTGAAGATTTTATTTATTTATTGGACAGATAGACAGCGAGAGAGGGAGCACAAGCAGGGGGAGCGGGAGAGGGAGACGCAGACTTCCCGCCAAGGAGGGAGCCTGATGCGGGGCTCGATCCCCTGGGATCATGACCTGAACCGAAGGCAGATGCCCAAAGACTGAGCCACCCAGGTGCCCCTGCAAATGGCTTTTGCTTCACTTAGTTGTGAATCTCTGTTGATTTTTAGTTCTTAGCCCCGCCCCCCTGTACCTCCCCAGGGACCTTATTAGAAACATCCTAACTGAACACTTGTTCCCTAAGACCTTAAATACCAAGGATTACTTGCAATGAACAGATACCCCCAACCCCCACCCCGCCCCACACTCCTCTGTGTGTGGTGATCGGAGCAGAGAACGGAGAGACCCCGGTCCATTTTGGTTGTACAAGGGACTGCTGGGTCCACAGATGTGTCTGGTGTAATGGGGGGAGGGCGGCGCTCATACACATGGGGCAGGCCGGTCTGTCTGCCTCTTTCCTGCTGGCTTAATTCTCAAGCACGTTTCCGCCTGGCGACCTGAAGGGTGGCCCTGGGTTTAGGTTCCACAGGCCTGCCTTCTGGAAGGAGGGGAATCCTTGGGCTCTGGCAGCCTTACAGATGTCCTCTTGACTGCCGCTGGGCGTGAGTTTGCCTCCAGCTACCTGGCAATGTCTAGAGACATTTTGGTTGCTCTAGCGGCAGGGGTAGGTGGCTTCTGGAATCTCAGGGGTGGACATCAGGGAGGGCTCAGCAGCCTGCAGCGGACAGGACGCCCCAGCACGGAGAATGATACGCCCCTCGTCCATAGTTCTGCGCAGACAGCGGTGGCCCTGGAGCCATCTCTGTTCGCAGGGACCGTGGTCCCTGGAACAGGTTTGGTGGTGCAGCCTGGTTGCTGGGAGTGGGGCGGAGGAAGCAGGAGAGCGGTGGGGAAACCTGCCAGGGCCAGCTGGTTTCCTCAAGAGGAAGGAATGCCGGCAGACAAGCGTCCTTGCGAGTTAGACACTAGGTGTGGGCCCCTGAAGGCACTTGGTGTCTGCTCCTGGGACCAGTTACAGGGATGACTAGTCACAGAGGTGTCCCATCCGTGCTTGCTGACAGGTTTGCGAGCCCTCCAGGCGTCTGGAACTGAAAGCAGGGAAGGCTCACCCCGCGTTTCTGGCTGTAGCCCGGAGCTTAGAGGAGATCAGGCCGGGGGAGTGCAGCCCTTGCTGACTGGGGTCCTGGGCCCGCTTCTCCCTGTGCAGGAAGGACCCCCTCCTCCCTGTGCGTGAGCATGCCTCCCAGCTCCCTCTCTCCGCCTGGCTTCTGCTTGGGCAGACCTTTTCCCTCCTTCTGTCACTGTGCTGGCGCTCCTTCTCTTTCCCTAGAGGTAGGTCTCCTTTCTGGAGCTTACAGCCCTGCCCATCTTCATGTCCTCTGCAGAGCCTGACGTCACAGCCAGCAGGGACTTCCTGCCACACCCCCTCATGCGAGGGAGAAAACCCTGAAGTCCATGGACACGGTGAACGCTCCCTAAGGTCACACAGTTGGTCTATGACCCTATGATATCTAACTGAACCTCAGGGCCTTAAGGTCTGTTTCGGGCTGTGTCTTTTTTTTTTTTTTTAAGATTTTCTTTATTTATTTGACAGTCAGAGATCACAAGTAGGCAGAGAGGCAGGCAGAGAGAGAGAGAGAGAGGAGGAAGCAGGCTCCCTGCTAAGCAGAGAGCCTGATGTGGGACTCGATCCCGGGACCCCGAGATCATGACCTGAGCCAAAGGCAGCGGCTTAACCCACTGAGCCACCCAGGCGCCCCATGGGCTGTGTCTTTAAAAACACTTACTGTGAATGATTATAAAATTGCTACATCTTAAGAGTCATAAAAACAAGGGCAATGAATACTGAGTTTTACAGTCATTCCGGCCAGAATTCCAGAGATCAATGCGAAATAAATGCTTTCCTTATCCACATGGTGTTTTTTCCAATTAGAATTTTTGCGGGCTGATGATGTGAATCATAGGGGTAAAAAAATTTTTTTAAGATTTATTTATTTGACAGGGACACAGTGAGAGAGAGAACACAAGCAGGGGGAGTGGCAGAGGGAGAAGCAGGTGTGGGGCTCGATCCCAGCACGCTGGGATCATGACCTGAGCCTGAGCTGAAGGCAGATGCTTGACTGCAGAACCACCCAGGCGCCCCTGTAGGGCTAACATTTTTTAAGACTTTTTTGATGTGCAGTTTAGGTTTCTCATAAAATGGAGAGGAAAGTCGAGTGATTTTCCATCCCTCCTGCACCCACACACGCGCAGCCTCCCCCAAGATACTTCGTGGAGAGGGACATTTGTGGCAGCTGGACCCCTCGTCATCACCCAGAGTCACCGGTTTACCTCAGGATTCCCTCTGGGCTTGCGGCTTCTGTGCATTTGAACGAACACGTATCCGTTGTGGGGATGCCGTACAGTGTATTCCCAGGGCCCTCAAAACCCTCTGGGCTCTGTCTTCGTCCCTCTCCTGTCTTCCTGGCAAGCACTGGCCTTTTCACCATCTTCCTAGTCTCGCCTTTTCCAGAATGTCCTGGAGCTGCTGGCGTGCCGTGTGTGGCTTCCTCAGTCGACTGGACGCTCTGCAGAAAGGTTCCTGCCTATCTTTTCATGGTTTGACAGTTCCTTTCTCTTCAGTGCTGAAAGAAGGTTTTATGTTACTACCTACAGCATGAAATTCTGATATATTTTTTATTTTTTATGTGACAATTCTTTGCTCCTCTTCCCGGAATGGTGAGTGGCTTCTCTACAGTCTACACTTGGTCCTGCACACGATCTCTGAAAATGATGACCCCTAAATAGTATCACGCAGTGAATTTTATATTCCAGATTCCCTGCCAAGTGTAGGACCTCAGTTATGCACTGAATCCCACAGCAACCCCCAGTTAGGTAGTGTCATTCCCATTTACAAACAAGGAAGCTGGAGCTGAGCCAAGGCTGGAAGCCGGTCCGTGCTAGATGCAAATCCAGGCTCTCACATCCCCGATCTTGTGTCCTTCGGACCCGGCCCGCCGTGCTCACCGATGGTTCTAACCATGTAATGTGGGTGTTCTGGGGGGCAGGGCGCAGGCTGCAGATCTCCAAAGATCCCCTGTGTTGGTCTGGACCACTTGCACAACCATGAGAGTTGCTGTCAGGATTGAACAAGGATCACTCCAGAAGACGCTCTCATAAACGCATTAGAGGTTTTAACCAAATAGGTTTCTGTGAGATGCAAAACCTACTCCCGAGTCCTTTCAGTGCGCGTTTTGACTGTTCATTAAATTACCCCTTCCCTTGACAGCTCTGTTCTCCAGCGTCCCACACCTCCTCTCCGGGTTTATTCTCTTGTCCACGGTGCATCGTTGTGTCGTGTTTGTCTTTATCTTTGTCCGGTGGAACCCTCCCTTCTGTGCTGTCAGTCCGGTCTGGGGGTCTGGGCTCGAGGCACCTGCCAAGCACTCCTGCTCCTCAGCTCCACCCACACCGTAGCGTGGAGGCTGGGGCAGGGGCGGGGGGGTGGACTGGGCTGTGGTTATATAGTTTGCATTTGCACATCTGGTAGACAGCATTGCCTGTGAAATCTATGTGAAATGCCCACGTAGGAGGTGTCAGGGTTCGGGGGCGTGGCAAGGGCTAGAGGTCCAGTTGGGTGCTAAGTTGCTGCTTAAAGATGCTGGATTACTGGGGCGCCTGGGTGGCTCAGTGGGTTAAGCCTCTGCCTTCAGCTCAGGTCATGATCTCAGGGTCCTGGGATCAAGTAAGGCTGCATTGGCTCTCTGCTCCGCGGGAAACCTGCTTCCCCCTCTCCCTGTGCCTGCCTGTCTGCCGACTTGGGATCTCTGTCAAATAAACAAACAAAATCTTAAAAACAAAACAAAACAAAGAGATGCTGGATTGGAGAAGATGGCCGAGAGACAGCAGAGAGGGGAAGGAGGCAACAGCAGGGAGAGGAACAGGTAATGAAGACTGGAGAAGCAGCCAAAGGAGAGTGGAAACGAGACACGGAGGACAGACCGTGCTGGAGCCTTTGTGTGCGAAGGGTCCGAGAGGAATGTCCTCCCGCTGTGCTGGCGGGGTTCTTGTACCTTGCCTTCCGTGGGACTTCTTGTCCCCTGCACACAGGCAGGTGATGTGGGTGGTTTGCCTGAAACGGCCTTCGGAGCCTCTTCGGGAGGGGGTTACGATGGCAATCATCCGCAAAGAAAAGGGAGCCCTGGGACAGAGGGCGCAGGTGTGCTTGGTTTCCCTGCTAGGGGCGCGGATATCGCCAGCGCCAGCGTGCCACCAGCAGATGCGCGGCCAGGCCGGCCCTGCAGCCTGGGGAGGTCCGGGAGCCAGGCGCTCCCTGCTCCTCCTAGGGTCGAGCTGACAGACAGGTGGCTTCGAGCTAGATCTGTTCTGACATTCAGGCAGCACTTGCCCGCTCGAAGCACCAGGTGGCTGCTCTAGCAGGTGTGCCACTCCTGCCCCCTGATTGGCCAGTCAAGGTTGTCTCGTCAAGGTTGTCTCTGCTCTGGAAAGTAGATTTTATCCTGTTAACCCTGGAAATGGCTTGCTGGCTGGTGGGGAGAAACACAATAGCAATATTTACTGTAAACATGGTGACTTCATATTCCTGCTTTAGAGCTGGGTGTCAGGAAATTTGACGTGAGCTGCCACTTTTTTTTTTTCTTGACCTATAACCTGTGCTTCCCTGTGGCTTGGAGGAGAGGGCCCAGAGCTGATAGGAAGGAGGGGGTGCTGTGTATAGGCACACGTGGGGGTGTGTGGCCCATGGTTTCTGGGAGTCCTGCCTCCCCTATTCGTCCCTCGCAGCTGCTCCTCCTCCCGAGCGTCCCGCTTCCTCCATCCCCTGTATCTATTTCTTGGCTGGTGATTCAGGTTAAAATCCAACCGCTGTTGGCCTGCGTTTCCTCATCTGGAAACGGGGCTGGGAAGCCCTGCCTTGCAGCACTGCTCCGGGGTCCGAGGGCCTGACAGGCGGACGGGGCTCAGCGGAGGGGGCTGGGAATGACCGAGCAGTCTGTGTCTCCTCCCTGTCCTCTGTGCTGTCTGCTCCCTTTGTTCCTCCTCTCTCCCTCCCCACTTGCTACCCCTGCCCCGTTGTCTTAGTTTTCGGCAAGTGTCTGAATTCACGCATTCGGAGTGTGCGTCTCAGGGACTTCGTAAACTCAGACTTACACAGTCCGCGTTTTTCCACCATCTCCATCATCCGTGGGAGATCCTTTGTACCCTCTGTCCCTCCCTGTTCCCACCTCTGCCTCAGGTGACTTCGAATCTTCTGTCCTCAATAGATTGGCCTGTTCTGGGGGTTTCCTGTCGATGGTAGTCCTGCCCCGCTCTGGCCTTCTGTATCTGGCCTCTTTCACTCAGGATACTGTGTGAAGGCTCATCCCGGCCCTCGTCTTGTCTCGGTTCTGCATTCCTTTTCCTGCCCAGTCCTGGTCCGATGTGTGGCCAGACGACACTTGTGTGTCTGTTCCCCTGACCGTCGTGCTGCTGGTTACCTGTGCTCCCGTGCAGGTGGACCCCCCCCTTCCCATGCACTTGAGGGAGGTGGCCCGGCTCTGTGTCCTGGGGGGATGGGCCACTTAAGTCTTTGGAATAGCCATTCCATCACTTGTAAGCAGCGGTGGGGGTTTTCTCCTCATATATCAGGATTGTTAGAAAATCTAATAAACCAAATATCTGAAAAATGTGTCTCATGTCTTTTCTCGCTGACCTCAGGAAGTAACTCTAAATTCTTGTCATGTGGAGAAAAATCCCCAGCTTTATCAAACTGACAGCTAAATGGAGAGCGGCTTCAGGAGGCATATTCTCTATGTAGTTTTTTCTGAAAACGTGTGGTGTGCACATGCCTCGTCTTGCCCTCGTGAAAGCGTGGAATGTGTACTGACCCGAGCAAGGGAAGCCCTGTTGCGGTGGAGACAGGCTTCCGCGCTCTATGTGCTGGTGGGCCATGTCCCGGGGTCGAGCTCTGCGTTTTGTGGTGCCCTGTTTACTTTGCGGTGTGCATCTGGAATGAGGGGTTCAGATGCTTGCTGCCCTGTGCCCCTGGGGCTCCGGCTCCTTCCTCGCGGGGTCCTGGATACGGCAGGGCCCCTAAGTCCTCCCGGGGCCCGGGCTAGGAGGCAGTGCCTTGCATAGGGCTCAGCAGTTGGCCGTCGTAGGCCGCTGTAGGTGGAGAGGTGGGTGTCCCCATTGATCGCTGGAAGAACCAGAGCTGACCCGCCGTTTGCACCTGCTTAGAGCAGGGCATGACGAAAGGGTAGTTTTTCATGCAGGGCGGCCTTCCGGCAGGCCCGGGAGGAGCAGTGTGTCTTCCTGCCATCTGCAGGTCTCGGCGGGAGCCTGGGGAGCCACGCACCCACAACACAGATCAAGTCTTCACTACTAGGAGTCAAAGTGATTTGCACAGAAGCATCTAGAATGGCAAGCAACGCCTCATGCTAGATCCTTTGTTTCTTCTCAGACTTGGAGCGGAAGCCCTCTGCAGCTAAACAAGCCAAAAGGAAACTTAAGAGAACTTGAAGAGACCCTCCCCTTGATGCCGACTTAATTTGGAAAGCATTTGCATACATGGGTCAAAGGGCCGGTGCTTTGTCCTGAACCAGCCTCTGCTTTGTCACAGGGGGGCCCAAGCGGTCCCCACTAAGGTGTAGTGATCAGCCTTCCATGGAAGGAGATCGGACACCCGACGACGGGGCTGGATGTGTTAAATTGTGGCATCGTTTTCTGGAATGAAATTTCACCACGTGGCTCTTGCTATTGATAGACGTCCTGGAGCAGGGTCCAGTATACGCCGAATGTTCTCGGTCCCTTCCTGACTGGTGTACTGGTCCCAGCAACCTCTGTGTGTGCTGTGTGTTCTGTGAGCCAAGAGCTGTTGGGTTTCCATACCGGTGGTGTGGGAAGAGGAGGCTGGGCTCCCCGGGGCACCTGTGCTCTGGGTGTGGCCTATTCGAGTGATTGGTGGCCTTGTCTTGTCACCCATGTGTCCTTACCCCCTCTGGGGGGAAACGTTCGCTAGTATGGCGGGTCCTGAAGGTGAAGAGCGGCTTGGCACCCCCTAGCCCTCCAGAAAACAAGTGACTGAGAGCTTTTGAAAACTGTTAACTGAAATTCTTCTTAACAGACTTAGGTGACTTTTTTAAAAAGATTTGTTTACTTATTTGAGAGTGATCGTGAACAGGAGAGGGAGGGAGAATCTTAAGCAGACTCAATGCTGACCCTGGAACCCAGCTCGGGGCTCGATCTCAGGACCCTGAGATCACGACCTGAGCTGAAACCAGAGTCGGACCCTCAGCCCGCTGCACCACCCTGGTCCGCGCTGCTTCCCACGCAGTTCTTAACTGCTTAGAACCAAACCATGAGCCCTTGCACAGTTGTTTGAGAGGGATTTATTTATTTATTTATTTATTTATTTTTTGAGCCTTGAAGGAGTAGAGTTGAGCTGAACAGTTCAGTGAGGTTTTGACTTATGTATGTATCTGTGAAACCTCCCATGCTCGAGGGAGGGACACCAGCCATCACCCTGGAAGTGACCTCCTCCTGCTTTGTCACATCTCCTTCCGCCACCTCCCCAGCCACGGCCCCGACCTGCTGTCACTGCAGGGCCGTGTGCTTGCTCTGGAGTCCCCTAGGAATGGAGTCCTGGGGGGCGGGTGGCAGTGAGCATTTGTGTGTCTGGCTGGCGTCTCCTGCTCAGAATGAGCGACGTGTTGTCGAATACGCCCGTCACACCTGTCTCCCTGCGTAGTGTTGCGTTGGCAGGTCATGTGTTAGATGCTGGTGGGCTTCTTTCTTTTTCTTACTCTCAGGGGCTCATTTTCAGGAAATCACTGAAAGGAGAGCCCACAGGGGAACAGACCCTCTCCCTTCTCTGCAAATGTACCTCTCCAGGCTGATGGGTTGGGGGCGGGGGCCTGTGTCTTTTCTGACTCTCATATTTATAGCACATGCCACGGACCTCTAACTTCAACCTTCACTTGACTTTCCCAGTTGAGATAAGACCTTTTTTCTGCCAGATTTGAAGTCCTTGGAGGCCTTGGTTGTATCATCACCAGGAGGACAGGGGAAGGTGGCTGGTGATGACGGGGTATGATGTCACGTTAGAAAGAGAACTCCGCTCTCCACGAACCCGGCACACCTTAATTTCCACGTATCATTTCTAAGCCCCCTTGCTATGCTAATTTTTAAAATTTGAAGGGGTGTATATTACTTTTATACAGAAAATTGTATCATCTTTTCTACAGAAAATTCTATGAATTGAACTCTCATGTAGCGTTAGTTTCTATCCTGCATTCTTGTGCATAGGTTAGACTACAAGAAGTTCAGTTTAACTTCAGGGTTAAGATCTATTGCTGCTGTTTTCCACAGTCGCTAACTGAAAACAGATTCAGTGTTCTATGAAATTATTCAAACTGTGAATATCCTACAGCAATTCAAGCTGCTATTTGGGGAGTTTATAGGAGGGCAAATGCTTATAATTTAAAGTTGCATATATGACATAGAGAAAAAATTGAATACATCAAGGTGTTAAATTTTTTTAGTTAGGGAATGTAGGTGAGTGTTTTCCCACCCCGCCACACATACACTTCTTTATGCTTTTATACAGTGTAAAACTTCTTTGTACTGAGTATTTTTAAAAAAGAAAATGAATGTTGTATACAACTTTGCAGAACTTGACTTTTCCAACTAGGGTTCTTTGAAGATTTAAAGATTTATTTCTTTTACAAATTCTTTGTAGCCTCCATTGCAGTGAGTATGGTAAAATAGTACATGTGCCAGGCTTTGTATGAGGCATAAAACAGTGTCTAAGTTATCGTACTACCTTCTGATGAGACTCATGCCTTGTCCCTCTGGCTTGTGTGAGGACCAGAGAAAGCCCTGTGGGGTTTTCGATTCGGGCCATCTTGAATCCCCAGGAGAAGCGAGAGGGGAGGGGGCAGGAGAGAATATCCCAGAGGCGGGGATAGGAGAGCAGCAGTGTGTTGCTGTGTGCCCGTCGGGAGATGCTGGCTGCGTCATTCATCACCCGAACGGCTCCGGGTCCCCCTGCCTCCTGTCCTGGGCAGCCGTGAGAATCGAGTCTGTGGGCTCTTTCTTCCCAGCATTGCCTGGCACTCTCCAGAGATCATTCAGAAGGCGCTGGGTGCAAACATGATCTGTTTTCTCTACCAGGCCACAGAATGCGATCTTCGAGTTCAAATGTTCTGATGCGGGGGGGGGGGGGGGGGTGTGTGTGTCCTTGGGCTTCTGTAATCTGGCGGCATGAGCGTTCTGTGTTGTAAATTTCTCTTATTTATGACTTCCCGAGAGTTCTTTCTTTCAGTTCCTCTTAAAGTTATGTAAACTTGGGGAGTTTGGACCGTTTCCCTTTTAACCTATTATACTTAGGAATAGATTTTTTTATTTAGAGAAATTTCTGAGGGTCCATGTGGGACTCAAAGGGATTTCTCTAAAGTATTCCTATTTTTCCTTTGAACCACGATGGGCACATGGACCCTCCTTAAGTCCTTGTGAGAGAATTCACACGGCCCTGGGCATGGTGGCTGGATGACTTTGACTTCAAGTCATAAACATGGTGGGCTCTTTTGACTGAATCAAAAGAAAGACCCTTCCCCACCTACTGTCCTTGAGTCTAAAGCGAGCACCTAATCTGATGGCCAGATGCCTGTGGTTCAGGGTTTGTGAAGGCAAGGGGAGCTGACACGTTTCAGGCCTGCCCTTTGGTTAGATGAGCCTGCCCCGCCTCTCTTTTCCTATCCCTTCCCTACTCCCTGTCCTAGGCATGGTGGATGGGGCTTTTCTTGGGAGGGAGGGAGAGAAACTTTGAGATCTGTCCCCAGTGATTCTATGACCTTTTCCAGCCCTGTCCTGCCTGTCAGTGATGCGGGGTGCCCTCTGTCCGCCTGGCGGGATCCCATAACCCCATGTGCCCTGGAGAACACCCGTGGCCTGTTGTCACCCCCTTCTCAGGGACACAGGAGCTCCTGGGGTCTCCAGACAGGAGAAGAGTGCTGGTCCCTCCTGGGGCCGGTTGCTCACGGCCTGGGCACACGCAGTGCACTGTGGCTGCTTTAAATAAAAGTTGTATTTTGGGAAGAGTGTGTGATGTATAGAGACATTTCACCGCTGGCCCAGAGCATTCCCAGATACGGGACACCCAGCTTTCCTGCGGTCAGGATTTGACGTTAGGACAGTAAGTTTCCCCGGTCCAGGAGCCAATATTGGTAATGATCAATAAGCTCATTCTCTGGTCAGATCTCCTGAGTTTCCCCCGATCTCCTTTTCTGTTGCGGGATTTCCTCCAAGGTGGCAACATGATGTCCTGTCCTCTTCTTGCCTTGGGCTCTCCCTGATAGCGACCTGTTCGTTCGCAGACGCCCTTGTCTGACTGCCCCTGACCATGTGGGGCAGGGCTGGCTGGCTGTCGTCAGCACTGCTCTGCTCACTGGGATTTGTCTGATATTTCTGTCATGGTGAGGCCCAAGGTTCTGGTTTTCTGGGAGGAAGACCACAGACGGAAAGCACCATTCTTATTAAGCGTGATGATTTTTACTTGGATTTTTCCAACTTTTCTTAATTCTAGAACTTAAGATTTTTTTTTTTTTTAAGATTTATTTATTTATTTATTTGACAAGGAGAGAGAGATCACAAGTAGGCAGAGAGGCAGGCAGAGAGAGAGGGGGGAGCGGGCTCCCCCCTGAGCAGAGAGCCCAATGCAGGGCTTGATCCCAGGACCCTGAGATCATGACCTGAGCCGAAGGCAGAGGCTTATTAACCCACTGAGCCACCCAGGTGCCCCTAGAAATTAAGATTTTTTTTTACAACCTCCGTGCTTTGGAAATTTTGACACTTTTAGGGGAGGGAAATCAATGAATTAACTTTTGAAGGTTTCTGGCAAAGGAACTTTCCTCACTGGAATTGTCCAGGTGGGGTGATGGTATAGGCGGAATTTTGTCCCCCAGAATTCATATATTGAAACCCTAATCCCCAGTCCCTCAAAATGTGACCATATTTGCAGATAGGGCCTTTAAAAAGGTAGCAAAATTAAATGAGGCTCCAACTCATCCTGACTGGTGTCCTCCTGGGGAGAGGGAGAGACACCAGTGATTCTGGCACAGACAGAGGAAAGGCCTGAGGACACAGCCACAAAGTGGCTGTCTTCAAGCCAAGGACAGCAGCTTCGGGAGAAAGCAATCTTGCTGACCCCTTGATCTTGGACATCCAGCCTTGAACTGTGCGGAAATAAATTCCTGTTATTTAAGCCACCCTGTGTGCAGAAGTTGTTATGGCAGCCCCAGCAGATGCATATTGGGGGCTGGGGGGAGCCAGGGATCAGTGCTGCTGTGCTGTCCTGTGTTTGTAGAGCTGATCCTTTGGGGCAGGAGAGCCTGCTGCAGGTGCCCCGTGTTCCTGGTCTTCATCCTGTCCTTCATTTTTCATTTCACACTGAAATATTTCAAGTCTCCAGGTAGTGTTGGGCATCCCGGGCGTGCACATGCTGCCGAGAACCTCTTATCCCCACATCGGGAGAGGGGCCTTGTCGGGGCAGATCTCGTCCTGTGGGGCCGACAGAGGGTGCTCCCTCTGCAGCGTGGGGGTAGAGCGGACTTTCCCATTCCCGAAGCCCCGTGGCCGCCGTGACAGCGGGTCGGTGCCCCTGGCCGCCCCTGGCGCAGCTGCGGAAGTACATAGAGCCATGCCTCTTCCTTGTGCTTTGTAGTTATCTTTGCTTTCGTTTTTCTGCTTTTTTCCTAGGTGAGTCCCTCTGGAGACAACAGTCTGATGTGTTCATGTGCAAGTGTTTCCCAGGCACCTGGCATCTGCCGGGCTGCTAACCAGGGGCTCTGTGGCTCTCGACGGTTTCCGAGATCTGGAGCCACACGCCGGCGCTGACTGAGGGGCAGGCCGGAGCCACCAGACCAGGTCACAGTTCTCCAGAGTGTCTCCCCCTGAGCCTGCTGCCTAAACGGCAGGGTTTCATTTCAAGCTAGCATCCCCTCCTCCCAGATGTTTTTTCTCTTGAAAACAAAGGCTTTTATTGTCTCTAGTTGTCGGGAAGGATGAGGGGGTGGAAGCTTCCAGAGTTGAAAGGGCTCAGAGCCCAGGGGTGAACTTTGTCTGGATGCTAGCCCTTCCTGGCTCCTGGCCGCCCTCCTTTCTACTTTTCTCTGCCCTCCTGAGTCTCAGGCTCCCCCATGCTGCAGACTCACTGCCCCAGGGGTTGGACATCATGCTTGGCGGCTACACTCCGGCCTCGGGGAAGGGGGATGACTGGTCTGGACCCTGTGCCTTACCCAGATGCCCTGGTGTATGGCCTTCTTCTCCCTGGCCACAACTGGAGGCCACATCCTGGTTTCCTGATGCTTCTGCCGAGATGCCTTTTATCCGTTGGCATAACCTTGACTCTAGGGGCCCTAGGCCTCTCAGCAGGGAAGGAGCTGGCCGTTGCTAGATCCAGCTCTCAGACGGGAGCTCCCCGACGCCAGTGTTCCAATGTCCGTGGTATAAGGAGGTGCCACTCCGCACCCCAAGGAAGAGCTGGTTCCCTCTGGAAAGGAGCTTTCAGGGACGGGCTGCTGCATGTTCCCTGAATGTTGTTGCCATTAGGATTTGTTGGGAATGGTGGGGTCCCTTCATTTGTTAATAGATACATTTTGAGAATGAAACATAACTGCATTCAGAAAAGTGACCAGGCGGCTAGGACAGCTGCATGAGTCTTCACGGAGCAAACACGGGTGTGTAATTCGTTGTCCACATCAAGAAGCAGAACATTCCTGGGGCACCTGGGTGGCTCAGTCGGTTGAGCGTCTGACTTCAGTTCAGGTCATGGGCTTGGAGTCCTGGGCTCGAGCCCTGTATCAGGGTCTGCATCAGCAGCAAGCATCTGCTTCTCCCTCTACCCCTCCGCTGAGCCTCCTGCTTGTGTGCTCTCACTCTTTCTCAAATAAATAAAATCTTCGGGGAAAAAAGATTGATTTATTAAAAAGAAAGAAAGAGAGAGAGAACGTTCCTGTCTACATGTACTAGTCTCCAGAGCACCATTGGGCCTTGCCCCTAAAGATACTATATCTTAAATTTTCACACCGTAGATTACTTTGGTCTCTGTTTGATGTTCTTATACATGGACTGCATATGGACATCTGGGTCTAGGTTTTTCACTCTTCCTTGTAGCAGATGCATGTGTGTTCTTGCTTGGAGCTAGAGGAGGTCACTCAGTTTGTCTCCTGAACCACAGGGGTATGTGTGTGTGTGTACATGTGTATGTTTCAGGGTACTTTTTGAAAATTCTTCGTGGCTTTGACCTCCTTGTGGTCCCTTTTCATCCTTCCCTGGAGATCAGCCATCTTGAACACAGATTTGAGATCTCTTGCCTTAGAACTCATCCTGGCTGCTCT
>NC_081575.1:117766794-117845772 GCF_022355385.1 Mustela nigripes | reverse complement strand
TTTCCTGGAATTTCATCCTTGGAATCTGGACTCCAAGACACATCAACTTCCTTTTTTATTTTTTTTTTTTAAGATTTTATATATTTATTTGGTAGAGAGAAAGAGAGATCACAAAATAGGTAGAGAGGGAAAGCAGGCTCCCTGCTGAGCAGAGAGCCCAACGCGGGGCTCGATCCCAGGACCCTGAGACCATGACCTGAGCCAAAGGCAGAGGCTTAACCCACTGAGCCACCCAGGTGCCCCTCAACTTCCCATTTTTTTAAGAGGATAATCAACTGCTAGAATATTGCCTTTGATCTGTTGGGTTTTGTCTTTTAGGTTTGTTAAAGCTGTTAACTGTTCTTACTGTTCTGTGTTTGAATTGGCTTCAGCTCAGTATTCATGAAACCAGGCGCATCTCCTCGTGGAGTAAGCCGGGCATACAGCCATGATAGCCATCAAACCCGGGGGCAAGGAGTTGGGCCCTCTGAGGTTTGGGGCTTCATTCTGAAGCATAAGATAACGTGCTCAGGCAGTGATAATATCTTAGGGACTTTCAGGGCCCATCCTGGTCTCTGAATGAGATGCAGTCACAAAGGCTCCTGCAGTGAGTGACCACAGCGTGTTGGAATGCAGTGTGCTCCAAAGGAAGGTGGGATTGATTGATCTTGTCCTAAAAGCTGCGTGAATCCAGATACGAGTGCAAAACGCTAACATACTCAGGTACTCGCAGGTGAGCACAAGAGGGGCGGTGGTGAGTGGGCGTCCAGACACTGGCATTTGATGATGGGTGGAAGGGAGGAGCTAGCAAGGAACCAGGGGGTCTAGAGAGAATGAGTGACTGGTGTCTAGCAGTGTCAGCTGTGCTGTTCCTATGAAGTCGGTGGGGTGAGCCTCAGCCACTCTGGACATATGAATGCTACTTGGGATGTGATTCATTCTGTATTCTTGTCCTCACGAGCGAGTGGGTTCACAGCCTGCGTTCTGATGTCCTGCCAACACGCTTGTGCTGCCTTCCGTGCACTGCATTCCCCAGTCTCATTTAGTGCTGGCTGATTCTAAGGATTTCTCCCCTTTGATTTAATCATGTCCTAGTGGAATGAACTTTTAAAAATGGTTTTTCTTTCCTCCTTTGCGCCTGTGGCTGCATTTCTCCTTACGCATTGTGTAGGGGAGGGAAGCGAGGAGCTGATGTAATCAGAGAGTAAATACCCCCCGTGCCTCGGAGCCTACTGAGAGGCAAGTTCTAGGAGATAAAAATCTTTCGCTACAGGGTTACCAGGAGAGGGAGACTGTAGGATATGTTTTATGTTTCACCACTAATTGGATATATGACCTTGAATGAGTGACTTCATATCTCTGAGCTGAATAAACTGCCCTTTGGCCAACTTTTCAGCCTCATGAATCTGTTTTATCTCCAAGATAGGGGTGTTCCTAGGTACATTTCCAATGCGGAAAGGTTTCATAGTGCATGCCAGGAGCCCAACCCAGTGTCACCAAGTGAGCCGTTCAGTGAAGGGTCTTGTGTTGTTGTTCTGGGAATACACAGATTCTGGTCCATGCATCTGCCTTGATCACCTAAAGGGCCAGAGCAAAGGACCATCCACTTAGGACCATCCTCAGGGCAACAACATTTACCCAATAGTACAGCTAACAGTACATCCAGACTTGGCCATCTGTCTATCTGCGTGTGTGTCTGTGTTTGTTTGTGAGAGAGAAAGAGCATGGGATCACCGTGCAGCCTCTGTCCCTGCCCCATAAGCATGGCTCATCTGCAGCTCTAAACCATCCTGGGATGGCTTTTTTGGCAGCTAGTGCAAGAATGCTAAAGGCCACAGCCATGTGAGGGCTCAGGAAGCAGGTCACGTCCTCTGTACTTACATGCACGCCGCAGGACAGACTGGGCGTGCCACCGGCAGGAGTGGCCCTGGTGGAGGCCGCTACTTGGACTGCAACTCACTCACCGTCTGTCCTTCATCTTGTTGACTTTGTTCCTTCCATTACGCAGAGTTAGGCGTCTGACTCTTGATTTCGGCTCAGGTTCTGAGATCTCAGGGTTGTGAGATCGAGCCTGTTGTGGAGCTCGCGCTCAGTGCACAGTCTGCTGGAGATTCTCTTTCCCCTTCCGTTGCCCCCCTCCCATGCTCCTGCTTGTGTGTGCACGTTCTCTCTCTTACTCGGTCTCAAATCTTTTTTTAAGACTTTACTTATTTATTTGAAACAGAGCAAGAGCACAAGCAGGGAGAGCCACAGTCAGAGGGAGAAGCAGGCTCCCCACTGAGCAGGGAGCCCGATGTAGAGCTTGATCTCAGGGTCCTGGGATCATGACCTGACCCCAAGGTAGACGCTTAACCTACTAAGCCACCCAGGCACCCTCAAATAAATAAATCTTAAAAAAAAAAAAAAAAGATTTTCCAAACATTTATGAATGCTTCATACATGGCATTGCTCACTGGTTTTTTAATAAGGTGAGGGTAAATGACAAGGGAGCACTCATTATACAAGTGTTGCTTTATTTTCATGCATTTTTTTTTTTTTTTGCCCCAACTGTGGGAGAACTGAGGAAAGGTGGGAGAAGCAATGACTTATGGGATACCTCAAGCATGGTGGGAAAAGTAGAGGATTGTGGGAGTTGTGGGGCATGGTGGGAGAAGAAATGGTTTATGGGAGATGGGAGACATGGCGGCTGAAGGAATAGACTGAGAGAGGCAGGGGATTGTGGGAAGGGGAATGGATTGTGGGAGAAGTGAAGAATGATGGGAGAAGAGATGGTTTATGGGGAATGTCAAGGATGGTGGCAGAAGAAATGAATTGTGGGAGATGTGGGGCATGGTGGGAGAAGGAATGGATTGTAGGAGAAAGGCAGGTCTTATTTTCATGCATCTTTTTTTTTTTTTTCCTTTTGGTCCAGAAAGTATCTGAGTGCTTACCATTACCTAGGCTCTGTACTAGGCCGTGTACTACATGAAGACTTCGAGGGAAGGGAGTTGGGTCTGATTTGGATTTATCACGTGACCGTTTCATAATTGTCCCGAACTCCAGCAATATGTCATTACTTCAGCCTTTTGATCATCTGTTCACGAGTCCTACTAGCAGTCGACCCAAAATAAGGCAGGACTACTTTTGTCAACTTCAAAGGCCTATTCCTTTAGAAACTTCCCAATAGGTACTCGAATGAGCATGTAGTTAAAAATCTCTTACTAAACGGGCACCTGGGTAGCTCAGTCAGTTCAGGGTCCGGCTCTTCATCTCGGCTCAGGTCTGGATTTCCGGATCCTGAGTTCACGCTCTGCATTGGAGCCTACTTAAAAAAAAATGTGTGTGTGTGTGTGTGTGTATGCACATGTATATAATGTTACTAAGAAGACCTCTTATTAAGCTCAGAGGGACACCACATCTAAATTCCAGGGTCTTGTGTTTCATTGAATGAGACATATTCACATCGATAAACTATTATTGATACTAGTGTGCAGCTGTCAATTAATTTGGAAAATGTACTTTATTATAAAAACTGAGTGCCTTTAATGCTGTTGAAACCTAACGCTGTTACAATGAGAGAAGGGGGCTGTGGGCAGTGTGCTATAGACCCCCGGCCCCTGGGGTTTCTTTGATCTCTGTAACTTTTGGTTAATTTTTTCTATGGGTGACTTGCTGACAGCCTCCTGAGTGTCTGTGACAATAAATGATGTTTCTGGAACTTTGGTAGAGTCTTTTTGGAAATACTTTTTTTTTTTAATAAGATTTTAGTTATTTGAGACAGAACAAGCAAGGGGGAGAGAGAACACAAGTGGGGAGAGGTAGAAAGAGATGCAGACTCCACGCTGAGCAGGGAGCCCGATGCGGGGTTGACCCCAGGACCCTAGATGATGACCTGAGCCAAAGGCAGACACTTAACCGACTGAGCCACCCAGGTACCCCGGCAATATCGTAAAAGTAGCTTCAGGTCATACAGTGAGTTACTCACTTGCTTTTCAGCTACAGAGAGTCCTCATCTCCTCCAAAGTGCGCAGTGGATGTCGGTGCTGTTGGGTTTTGTGGCTCACATTACCCCTTTCTCACGGCACCCCCATTTCCTTATAAAAATCTCCCCATTGTTAGGCTTTGTCAGGAGGACCCCCTACTTGTCACCATGACCGTCTGCGGGTCAACGAAATCTCTTTGCTTCCTGGCCCCTGGTTGAAGCCTGGTAGCCTCATGATGTCTTTGCCAGTCTCCCCCAACCCCAAATTAAGCACTTACTTAATGCAATAACTGTAGATTGAGTTGCCAATGTGAAAAGATCGAGGTTCCCTTGGTCGTTACATCTTGCAAAACTCTAGTAGCAGCATCTCAGCCGGGATATTGTTGCGGGTAGTCAAGATCCAGCACCCTTCCTTCACCGTGAGGATCCATGCCAGTTTCACTCCAGCCCCATCCCACCCTTCTACAGCTGTATTTTAAGAATAGTACCTAGAGGGTGCCTGGGTGGCTCAGTGGGTTAAGCCGCTGCCTTCAGCTCAGGTCATGATCCCAGGGTCCTGGGATCAAGGCCCGCATCGGGCTCTCTGCTCAGCGGGGAACCTGCTTTCTCCTCTCTCTCTCTCTCTCTGCCTACTTGTGATTTCTGTCAAATAAATAAATAAAATCTTAAAAAAAAAAAAAAAAAAGAATAGTACCTAGATGCAGTCCTCCAGTCTATACCCTCAGGACTGGCAGTTTTCACTGAACTTAAGTCTCTGGAGATTCGTCCAGGGTATCAAGAGTTCACCGCATTGCTGAGGAGTAGTCCCTGCTCCTTTGCATATATCGTTCGTATCTGTTCATGTACATAGTACATGTTCACACATTACATCCTGACCAGTAGGTGTCTGCCCTGAGGCCACTGCTGGCTTCCTGCTTTCCTGCTCTCCTCTTTGCTCTCTGGAACCTTCTGGGGCCGTTCTCAGTCCTGGGGTTTCTGTAATTCCCTAGATCCTTGAAATAGATGCCACTTTGCTATTGAGAGCCGGAGTATCTCTGTGGGAGCCTGGAGTGATGGGGAGCGCAGGGTTACCTGGTCGGATCCGTGCCTCTTGTGCTTACTGGCCGTCCCGCAGTCCGGGGCTCAGAACCAGCAGCACCGTGCCCGCCGCTCCGATGTTTGAGCTCCTTGCCCGGCATGCGGACGGAACTTTCCTGCAGTGTCTCTGTGGAGACAGTGCTGTCATTCAGGGGAAATGGGGAAAGGTAGGGACACCTGGGTGGCTCAGTGGGTTAAAGCCTCTGCCTTCGGCTCAGGTCAAGATCTCAGGGTCCTGGGACTGAGCCCTGCATCGGGCTCTCTGCTCAGCGGGGAGCCTGCTTCCCCCCCTCTCTCTGCCTGCCTTTCTGCTTACTTTTGATCTCTGTCTGTCAAATAAATAAATAAAATCTTTTTTTAAAAAAAAGAAAGAAATGGGGAAAGGTACAGAATTTCAGTGTGCCTGTCCACACTGCTGCTTTCACTTTTTGCTTACAGTGTATGCTTTTAGCTTCTGCTCTGTCCTGCCTTTATAAGGATAAAAAGCTGAAAATCTTACTCTGTAGAAACTCTCTATTAATTATTGACTGTTCAGCCTGGAGTTAGAACGGAGGACGTTCCCCAAGTGACTTAGAGTGTGTTTGATTCCTTAAACTTCTGGTTGTGAATTAACAGGCGTTCACTGAATTAGAGAAGAAACCTGTCGCTTCCTCTTTCTGCTGCTTTCAAGAGTTACGGCCCAGTAGAAAGGGCCCGCTCAGTAAAGGCAGTCTCTCATGCAGACAGACATCTGTGGGAAGGCAGGGCATGACTGTCAGCTGGCTGGGCCATTCAGAGCTTTCGGGAGGTTAGTGTCCATGAAAAGGCTTTGTGGCAGTCTGCAAAAACCCAGCGTTAGGTCCCGACAACACATTCCACTAAAGATGACTGATTGCAATATTCAGTTAACAGCACGGTTTTCCACGCTCTACTTGTTTCTTTCTTTCTTTCTTTCTTTTTTAAGATTTTATTTATTTATTTGACAGAGATCAGAAGTAGGCAGAAAGGCAGGCAGAGAGAGAGGAGGAAGCAGGCTCCCTGCTGAGCAGAGAGCCTGATGTGGGGCTCTATCCCAGGACTCTGGGATCATGACCTGAGCCGAAGGCAGAGGCTGAACCCACTGAGCCACCCAGGCGCCCCTTTCTTTTCTTTTTTTTTTTTTTTTTTAAAGATTTTATTTATTTATGATAGAGAAAGCATGAGAGAGAGTGAGCACAAGCAGGGGAAGTGGGAGAGGGAGAAGCAGACTTCCCGCTGAGCAGGGAGTCTGATGAGGGACTCCATCTCAGGACCCTGGGATCATGACCAGAGCCCTCCCCCATACACCCCACGTTCTGCTTTTAAGAAGGACCCCCCACATACACACTGCACCTTGGCAGCTCAGATGGTACCAAACATATTCCCTTCTGTTGCCCCAACCCCTGGCGCAATTGTCCTGTAAGGATCTGTCTCACTTCTTGCTGGCTTTTCATAACATCTGAGGCTTACTTTTTACTACCACCACCTTGAGTTTCTCTTTGAACTGGGTCTGTCAAAGGGTTGCTTTCTGTTACCTCCAGTCTCCCCTGGGAGCACAGTTCACCCCTTGGTAATGCACAAACCCTCACGAACTGTTGAATTAGACCCCACCGCGAGAATGATTGTAGAACCGGAGTTTCCAGATTGGAAAGCGGAAAGAAATATACTCAGGTTGGAATTGCTGATTTTGATGCGTAAGGAAACAAAGGCCCAGAAAAGAGCACTGGTTTGACCCAAGTGTGTGTTTGTATCTCTGGGGAAAGCTGGACATTTAAGCTCTTTCTTCAGTCCCTGGCACCCAGCCTGTGAGTTTTAAACAATGGGTGATGTAGTCCTCTGTGTCTGCATTACCCTGCACCCTTCCTGTCCCTCCTCCCCCGCCCCCCGGCATACAATATAAAACAATCCAGAAAGCATCTTTAAAGGTTTGAGAATGTACCTCTTGGGCTTTGTAGATGATTTCCTTTAAGAGAAAAAGAAAACTGGGACGCCTGGGTGGCCCAGATGGTTGCGCGCCTGCCTTCGGCTCCGGTTGTGATCTCCAGATCCTGGGATCGAGCCCCAAGTCGGGCTCCTGGCTGGCTCATCAGGAACCCTGCTTCTCCCTCTCTCTCTCTGCCTTTCCCGCTGCCTGTATGCTCTGTGTCTCTATCAAATGGATAAGTAAACCCCTTAAAAAAGAGAGAAAAAAAATCCTATCTTCATGTGATTGTCTCTTGGCTGTGCTCATAAGGGAGCCCCCCAGCCTGTCCTTGGTTGGGTCGGGGGAGGTCCCTTATGCCACGGTGGGGCAGGGTGTAGCCTTCCTCCTGCCGGGTCTCCGGAACGCAGGTGGCCAGTAGGGGCGCTGTTGCGGGGTCCTTGGAAAGCCCTTGCTCAGAACCTGGTCTTATCCTGGAACCCTTAGTCGCTTTGCCAGAAGGTCCTGTGTCCATTTTCATCGCAGCCTTGTCCTTGCGGAAAAATGTGATGCAGAAGTTCCCTGGGGCTGTCATAACCCAGGACTGCATAAATTTACTGCTTAAATTTACTGTCTCACAGTTCTGGAAGCTAGTTGGTAGAAAGCAAGTGTCCGCAAGGGTCTGGGGACGATCCTTCCTTGCTTTCTTCCAGCTTCCAGTGGTTCCAGGCAACCCGTGGTGTTCCTTGGCTTGTGGTCACAGCGTTCCAGTCTCCGGCTCTGTCTTCACGTGGTCTTCTTCCCTGCCCGGCTGTGTCCACGTTCTCGTTGGTTTCGGTTGTGCTTTTGAATCTTGGATGTTGCCGACACTTTAGGTCGGATATACTGTAGTAAAACACCTGATGATAGGTGTTAGGAATTCACCTAATGCTTGCATGGTAGGTGTATTTAAATGTTTGTTTTTATTTAAGAAAACCTCAGGGGCACCTGGTTGGCTCAGTGGGTTAAAGCCTCTGCCTTCAGCTCAGGTCATGATCCCAGGGTCCTGGGATCGATTCCCGCATCGGGCTCTCTGCTGGGCGGGAAGCCTGCTTCCCCTCTGTCACTGCCTACCTCTCTGCCTACTTGTGATCTCTGTCTGTCAAATAAATCTTTAAAAAAAAGAAAAAAGAAAAGAAAACCTCAGACTGAACAGGTTCACCTTTTGTCTGCAGTGGCTTCTTGGAATTCTGTTGTGAGGAATAGTTATAAAAGGGGTAGCTTTAGTAGCAGTAATCGTATTTAAATTAAGAGCTGGGGTGGAGGGGACGTGCCTTCATTCCATTTCAGGTAGGACCTGTGTCATGCTAAAGCATATCCCCCACCATAACCTCGCATTGCTTTGCCAGTTTGGAAGGCTGCTGAGTCCTACGTCAGGCTGCTGTGCATTCCCCTTTTGAGTCTCTGATCTCTGAGGGGAGAGGGTTCTCCTCCTTGAGGGGTGGTCGTGGCTGCAGCCCACCTCCAGAGCGGGGCGAGCTTCCCGAAGCACCAGACGGGGGCTTTTCTCTCTTCTGAGTTTCTCTCTGTATAAAGGTGCCCACTCATTCCTCCCACTTCTAATGAGTGTCACGACACCTCTCTTTGTGGCCTTTGGTGTGCTTTTCTAGACAGCTGGAGAGAGGGCAAACTTGCCTGGCGTTCCCTGCAATTGTTTCTTTCTTTTGTTAATTAATTAATTTGCTTATTTGTCAGAGAGAGACAGAGAGCACCTGCACACAAGCAGGGGGAGCAGCAGAAGGAGAGAGAAGCAGGCTCCCCGCTGAGCAGAGAGCCCGTTGCGGGACTTGATCCCAGGACGCTGGGATCACGACCTGAGCCAAAGGCAGGCTCAGGCTTAATATTGAGCCGCCCGGGCGCTCCTTGTTTTTTAGGAGTGGAAGTAGAATCCGGCAGATGAGCAGTTTGTGTTCTGCAGGAACCAAGCAGGGAAAGAGTGAGAAACGAACTCGAAGCACGGAGGCAAGGCCATTTGCCCTCCTATTTATTTATTTTATTTAAAGGTATTATTTTTAACTAATCTCTACACCCAGTGTGGGGCTCGAACTCACAACCCCGAGATCAGGAGTTGCACACTCCACCAACTGAGTGCGCCAGACCCCCCGGGATGGCCATTCTTAAATTAGGGTGGGTCATACTATGGAAAGTCGGATTATACTGAATTGAGAAGAATCGGGATGAATAGGAACACGGGGTTCCGGTCTTACTATAAATTCCTCCTCGGTGATTTTGATTGGCACCAATAATTTTACCACATTTCTTGTCAGAGAATGTTATACATGATACAGAGCTATTCAAGGACTCTTCTTTTTCTCCTTTTTCTTTTTTGTAAAGATTTTTCCCTTTTTTTGAAGTAAGCTTTTGTAGGACTCGAGCCAACAACCCTGAGATCAAGAGTCACACGCTCCACAGACTGAGTCAGTCAGGCGCCCCTCAAGGACCTTTCTTTAAATGAAGAGACCAGGAACACTGTTTGCTTTTTCTTTTGTCACTTACGTTTCAAATCTGGCTTTTTAAAAATCTTAATTATTATAGAATGTCTTCACTCTTTTGTAAACAGGAAAAAAACGCACTTCTTTCTTCTGTTCTGAATGTCACACACAGTGAAGAGAACCTTTGCCGGTTGTGTTGGGTATTTTAGCTGTATTTGGAATCTGTTGCTGTTATCTATGCTGACTTATTTTCCAAGCCCTTGGATAGAATCTCTTTATAGTCTGTCATGGGAGACAGTTGCCTCCCTACTTTTCTGAATAGTGATTTAACAATCCCAAGTAGTCCTATATTAGTCCTAACAGACAAATATATATTATACATCTAATTTTGTCCTTACAGGACTGGATAAAGCATGAGAGACAAAATTAAGCCAGGCCACCTGCAACGTGCACAACCCCAGGGGTGTGGTGGGGTTCTTGGCACGTCTGTGCCTTGCATCTGCACACTTCTGCCTATCGTAAACTAAGCACATAAAAGTAAATCCATGTTTGTAGTTAACTGGTGAATAATTCCATCTTTAACCTGGGAAAAAGAGGAGGTGGACTACTAAGCCAGGTCTGAGATCTGGGAAAAGGTTGCATGCCCCCAAATCACAGCACAAATCTTCGAATTTGCCTGGCTTGGCAGTGGGCAGGGCTCTGCTGTGTTAGGGAAATGAAGTCCTTTTATTTTGACTCTTTTTTTTTCTTGAGACCTAAGAATGTTTCCCCTTTCTCCCCACAAAGCTGTGAATGAGCTCGGGAGAAATAAATAACATTAAGGATCGAAGATTGAGCCTGTACAAGTTGGCTGTTGGAAAAAGTCAGCAAAGCATTTCTGATTTTTTTTTGTGCCCTCACCGTCAGAGTAGCTTAAACCTTCAGTGTTGTTCTTTTTCGTGACCAAGAAGAGTTCCAAGTTAGATAATCATTTGGCTATTTGGGTTTGAGTCTGACTTCAGTTTACTGTGGAGAAATAATATTACTGATGAGGTGAGGAATGTGTGTAGTGTCAGGAAAACCTGCTTTCGCGCAGTCCCATTGCGTTTGAACAATCAGATTTTAGACGTACCAGCCCCTCTTCTGCTCCAAGGTTTTTTGTGTTGATCTGTCTTGATTCTGTTACAGTGCTTTATACCATTTTTCTTTGCCAGCAAGGGATACAAGCCTTAGATGAGGAGAAATGTAATGATTCCCCATTCCTCCTAGATTGGGGCGGGGGGTGCAGATGCAGTATGTCTTAATAAGCAAGACATTATAGGTTTTTTTAGCCTGTTTCTCAGACATAATAAATTATGCCCCTCCATACCTTGTTTGCTTTTGTAATTAAAAAAAATTTTTTTTTTTTTGCTTTTTAGAAGTATTCTGTATGTTGATTTTCAAATTACAAGAAAGATAAATGATCCGGATTTATAAAGAATTCTGGCTCATTCGAAAGCGTCCGTGTCTGCTGGATGAATTGTTCTGGTTTTCTAAGGACTTTGCCCCGGGCACTGGACAGGAGCGGGCAACCGAGGCCATTGAGTCTGCTGTCCTGCATGCTGTGTCCCGGCCCGGCTGTCTGCCTCCAGGGCCCTGGCGGGGACTCTCTGGGTCCTTCTCTGCCTCTTGCCCAGCAGCTGCAGCGTCCCGGGGACACCAGATGTTTCTGCCCCCTGCTGCAGCCTCCCGCTGTCCCCTGTTCCCATCCCCTCTGTCCCTGCAGGGAATTGTGGCTGTCCGCTCCTGGGGCGATTCTGACTCTGGGGAGGGCTCCTGAAGGCAAGCAGTGTTGGGGGGCCATCACCCCGAAGGACGCAGTCAGGCCTGCCGGACTTGGGAGTTGACCGAGGCTGACAGACGGCCTGCAGGTGGGCACACCAGCAGAGTCTTGGGCAAAGGGTCGAGTGTGCAGAGTTCCCGCGTGGTGCAGCAGAGTACTCCTGACCCCCAACCCTGCTGCACTGAGCCCTGGCCTGCGCCTCTGATGTCTGTCTGGGGTTTTCTGGGCTGCTGTAACAAAGATAGTGCAGGCCGAGCAGCTTATCCGAGAAGTTACTCCTCACAGTTCTGGAGGCCAGAAGTCAGAGATCAAGGTGCCGACCGCTGGGGAGAGCCCCCTGCTGCAGTGCGGACGGCTGTCCCCCACGGCGGCCTCCTAGGGCGGGAGGGCTCTCGGAGCTCTGTGGGGTTTCGTGTTAGAGCAGCCATCCCATTCCTCGGGGCTTCTAAAAGAAAGCCCTTGTGTTGATTGAGGTCATCGGTCATTTCCCAGGAAAGAGACGAAGGCTTGCGGGGAACTTGGGGTGTCCCCAAAGGAAAGGTGAGCTGTGTTTGGGCAGCCCCCCTCGCTGGGCTCAGCGCGGCCTTATCTGCAGCAGCAAGCGCTGCGTCTTTGAAACCACACTAGGCTGGGCACGTCCGTGAAAAATAAACAGCCGTGTGCTCTGAAAAGCGGGGACACTTTGTTCTCGTGTCCAGAAGTTCCTTTTCCTGTTTCGTGATTGCCTATCAGCCCTTTCAGATGGCTTTTCTGCTTTGAAAAGTGCAAAAGGCAGTCATTCCAGCCATGTCTGCAGGTGGACGGGCCGGGCTCCCGCCATCAGTTTTCAGCCGCGCTGGGAGCAGGGTGAGAGCCCGAGCAGCTTGGTGGGGGGGAGCCTGCCTGCCATGCTGTTGTTCCAAGCGCCCCTGGAAAGACCAGGACTATGGTGTGGACTTCTCTTCCCATGACCCTAGGACAAGGTCAGGGCCTTAGGCAAAAACCTTGCGATCTTCAGGGATCCTCTTCTCCCTGCTCACCCTTCCCAGCAAGGTTGCCGGCGGCCTTGGAACAGACACCGGACTAGGGAAGGAGTGCAGATCCGTCTGGGCCATGTCCTTGCAGACGTGCTGGTCCTGCTGCCAAGCCAGGCACCTACACTGGGGACCATCAACAGGGTCCGGGGCGGCCCTCAGCAACACACCCTGGACAGTCAGGAGGCTGCGAGGAGGGCATGTGGTCCAGGGCTAGAGGAGATCGGGGCCTTGTGCGGGATCGAGCCAGGCAGCGTGTGTCCGTGTCGCTGGCGGGGCTGGGGGTGTGAATTGCAGGGGACCCGGCCAACACGGCCTGTGGACAAGAAGGACTGTTTTCTTCAGGGAGAAAGAACAAAGGCTTCTTAGTGGCGAGTGTGTGATGACGGGGTGGGACTTGTGGCACCCAGAACAACAAGGCCTGTTTTGCATGGTGATGATGGGCTTATTGGACACGGCGGTTCCGTCCGGCCTGACGGGCCTCCTGCGGGGCTGCCAGTGACCACAGAGACCTCTCTGTGTGGGGCTGCCCACTTCTTGCTTCTTGCCGTGCCCAATGCGTTTCACGTGGCAGGGCACTGAATTGAGATTTGGGAGGGACTCACTTTGAGTGAGAGCGGTAATTGTCTTCTGGGATACTTCATCCTTTCTGCAAAAAGGATTGGTTTTTTTGGTCCCCTACCGGACATGGAGTCATATCTGGAGACATTTTTAGGTATGACAGTTTGGGGTGCCAGATGCTACTGGTATCTCGAACGAGGGGATCAGGGATGTCTCTGATAAACGTTCTGTGCCCAACACGGCCCCCCAGGCAGGGAATCTTCCAGCCCCAAAGGTTGGCAGTGCTAAGGCGGAGACAGTGTGACAAGACCGTTTGGTTGTCCCGGATTTTACGTTCTGGACACCTGGGTCATCCCGGGTTTGCACTTTCACCGATGGCGCGGGTATGGACATCCTTCTTTGGGTCTCTGGGTGCCGCACAGATGCATGGCTGAGCTTCCGGTGGTGCAGCCTGCTGTGTGGGTGGCCACATGGGGTCGAACACCCACCCGGTCTGCCGGGGTTGCCGGAGCTGGAAGCAGCCGAGCGTCCACTGAGAGACGGGAGTGTGGACAAAAGGCAACGCAGGCATATGACGGCATTGAGGAGGGAAGGCCGCTGAGTGTCCCGCGCTGTAACACAGGTGGACCCGAAGTCCTGTGAGTAGACAAGATGACAGACACCGCATGGTCACACTTACACTAGTGTCTGGAATAATCCAAGTCGTCGAAGAAAGAAAGAGTGGTGGTTGGGGGGTCGGGGGGCAGAGGGGAATGGGGCGCGGCTCAGATAGAGATTCTAGAAAACGTGGTTCCTGTTTCAACCAGGAGGACCCATGACTGATGCCTTCGCGACAAACACAGCAGACTTGGACTTACTGTCTGTTCGAAGGGCCACCTGGGGATATCCGTGTTCCTTTCTCTCCCTTAGCTTCATGACAGATCTGCAGCATTTAAAGCACGAGTCGTTTCTGGAGGCGTTTTGGTCTTACCCTGAGCATTTAACGGCTACTAAAATAAGGCTTTTTTTTTAAATGGGGGAACTGTGGCCTGGTTTCTGCCTGATCCACTTAGGCTAAGTTTTTGTAAAACACCCCACTTATGATTCCAACTTTGTCTACTTCAGAAGTGTTCTGTAATGCTTTAATAGCTAAACAGAGAGGAAAGGAAACTTTGAGTTTAAAGGAAACGATAACATCTAGGTGAACTGAACTTTGGGATTTTTTCCCCCCCAAACGGCCTTATCAAAGGACTTAGAAACAATTCTACCCCCATAACTAGCGTGGAGCACTGTAGATGAAACACTCTCCCAACCGCTTCAGCTTTGCTTCCTGACATGAAAGCCAAGAAGAGGATCCTTTGTCCCTGAACTTGAGAGTCCAGAAGCCTAGCCAGCTCGTCCCACCATGTACACCAACAAATTAGAAGTGAAATTGTTTGTGAATATGCTTGTATAACACTCTAGAGCTTACAAAATATTTTGAAAAAAAATTTTTTTTTAGGTGACAAAACAGACAAAAATAAGTGACTTTCTCTAAGTCGGGTAGTTAAGTCGTGGAGGCAAGACTCATACTAGTCTCACACCTCCTCTTTTTTTGTTTGTTTGTTTTTGTAAGATTTTATGTTTAAGTCCACTCTCTACCCAGCGTGGGGCTCGAACTCACAACCCTGAGATCCAGAGTTGTACGCTCCACCCACGGAGCTGGCCAGGCGCCCCTCAGCCCTCACGTCTTTGAAGCTTTCCCTGCCCCCACCACAGTATCGTTTTGGTGCTTGGCCCCGGGCGTGTGTTACTGCACTGACCACCCGGAATTCATCCCGGTCAAGGTCAGGTTCGGAGACAGACCGTGCAGTAACTTGAGCAGGAAACGCTTCCTCTGAAGCGGGGTTTGGCACCCCGGCCAGACGGCGGCCCCACTGTGTGTCTACGTCGTCGTGTTGGCTGGGCCAAGTGGAGCCCGCGAGCCCTTGAACGCTATTACCGTGGGGCTCTATTCCGCGTGGTTTGCGGGCCCCCAGGGCCAAAGGTGCCTGATGGTGTGGCCATGGTTTTTTGTTTGTCCCCAGGGTGGAAGGTGATTAACGGGTGACAGAGAAGTCCTCCGGTTCCCTGGTGGTCACAGCTTCCTGTCCCCGGTGAAGGTAACCTTAAAGAAGGCCTAGCAGGTGCTGTGGGGAGCAGACCTTACCCGGAGCAGACCTTACCCACAGGACTGGGGAAGGAGGAGCTCAGGGAGCTGCGCACTCCTCCCCGCCGACCGCGGGGACTGGGGCCAGGCACGGAGTCCCACAGAGCCCCACGGAGCCGGCCAGGCGGCGACATGCCAAGGCCATGCCTCCTGGGACGGCACTTGGGATGCTGCCGCCGCCCCTGGGAGGCTGGCCGCTGGAACTTGCCGGGAAGCCGCCGTGCTGCTGGGCCCCCTCGGGAGCGGCCCGAGCGGAAAGCAGGCCTGTCCTCCTCCGGGGTCCCTTCCACGCCCTCATGGCGGAGCCGGCCTGCAGAGCGGGAAGGTTTGCAGGGTCCCGCCGCAGTGTCCACACACGGGGCGGTGAAGGGCAGGTCTGGACCCAAAGCAGCACGTGGGCCAGTGGCCCGCACTGTTGGAACAGTCGCCAACAAAGCCTTCTCTTTCCTCCTGGCTTGTCCCCTCCCTGCCGCACAGTGGCACATGCTCCCTGCATGTTGCCTTGCAGACTCTGCCCCTTTCACAGACAGGCTGTGTCCCCTAAAGTGCAGTGATGCGGCCGTGATCAGACGCCAGCCTCATGCCCTAGACCTTTGCCCCGTCTGAAAGAGGCCTGTACCTTGGGCCTTACCCTGCCCCAGGCGGGCACTGGAGCTTGGCTCAGAAGGAAGGCTTCTCCGGTTCCCCGTCCAGCTGGTCTGCCGGGTGCAACCCCTCTCCCTGCTCCATGCCCCACTGAGCGTTCCTCCCTTTTTCTGTCTAGACCTCGGGCTGCTACATGCAGCCTCCAGATCTCGTCCTCCTCCTCTGATGGACTTTCCCTTGACGTCTGTGTTGGCCGTGCGCCCCCTTGGCACACGGGCCCGTCACCCAGTCCTCTCTTCTTCCCTGCGTCTCATCGGCCTGGCTCTGTCCGTTTAGTTGCCACGGTCCCTCTGTCCGGGCCACATCGGCCTTTCTCTGTGGCAGGGCCTCGCGGGATGAGCATTCCTGTCCCAGAAGCTGAAAGGAGTGTGTGCACATCTTCAGAGCAGACCCTCCCTCGTGTTCCTAAAAGCCTAGGACTAAACACCAGCCTGCTTATCTACCATCGGAAGCCTGTGAGGCGGGTTGTGGTTTATTTGGTTACCTTTGGTTACCCCAAAGGTAACCAAATAACCAAACCTTTGGGGGGGCATTGTTTTATCTTTTCTCTGGCTTTCCGATTTGGGTTCTCCTCTATGGAGGAAAAGAGTTTTTCCTGTCACCACTGTGGGATTCTGTTGGTGGTTTTGATGATCTGTACGCCGACATTTCATTTTGTATGGTTTTTAACACAGATACCACAGATCTCAAAAGATGAAGAGGTCCTCCATGGTTCTTTCCTAAACTGTTATTCCGGCGACTTTCCAGCTTAAAATGTGGAGGCAAGTTTTCTTTGAGCAGATATCAACTGCCATTGTGTTCCATGTGGATAGTGTGCTCAATCACAGATCGCGCTCGCTCGCAGTTCACCATTGACTGTCCTGAACACATGTTCGGATTGCCAGGTTTTCAAGGCACGGTGACAGAGTGTGTAGGGAAACTGGACCCACGTGCTCAGGGACCGGGAGAGCCAGGATCAGGGAATGGTTTTGTTTAGGCAGGGAATATAGCGGGAACTTCCAGTGTTCAGGAAGTGTTAAGTATTCCACCGTGACTCCAAATTGCCATGTCGTGTGCTTTGTACCGGCCCCACCTGTGGAATGTCACACTGACCCCCCAGACAGCCAGAGCCTCCCGGAATTCAGTATCCTGCTCTTATCTGGTTGTACCAGAAAATAACCAGCAAATGAGTTTATTTCTTAACACTTACACCTAACTTGGACGAGATGGGATTCCCTCCTTAAAAGTATTCATAGAGCTGCTGGGGCACCTGGGTGCTTCCGTTGGTTAAGCGCCTGACTCTTGGTTTCGGCCCAGGTCATGATCTCAGGGTCGTAAGCTTGAGCCCCGTGTAGGGGGTCTGTGCTCCGCATGGAGCCTGCTTGAGATTCTCTCCCTCTGCCCCTTCCCCTGCTTGCACGGGCCCCCGTTCTCTCTCCATTTCCCAAATAAATAAATCTTAAAGAGAAATATTCCTAGAGCTACTAAAAAGCTTACATTTTCGAAATAGGAATAAAATCTTATGCATTGTACTGGGAGACAGGCCCCGCCGGTAAGACACAGCATGAGTAGGATCTTAGACGGGTCTTCCTCCGACTCTACTTCTCTGCAGGCCGGACTCTGCACAAGCTTTAGTTTCTCTGTTTTCTGTAGGCAGATCTTTAGTTTCTGGGTTAGCCCCTCTGCCTGTTTTCCCTCGTGTTGGTACTTTCTTCTTTGAAGACTTTTCGCTTCATTCCCTGTTCTGAGGGAGCAGGTTGTAGCCGGCAACTTGTGGGTCTCCTCTGGACCTCCCTCCCCGCCCGTCCGCCTGAGTTGACCTTTCTGTTGCACATCATCTTGGGCGGTGGAGAGGGTGACAGTCAGGTGCCGAGATGCTGGAGAGAGAGAGCCTTCTGGACGCTGGGCTGCCTGGCTGGCGGGGCTCCTCCCACCGCAGGGGCCGGTAATGATTACCTGTGAAAGTCTTCACACATCTCGGTGGAAGTTTCCAGTTTTCAGTGGGCTTCTCTGTTACGATAGATACACACTCAGATTATTTCACAACGTGATACTTCCCCTGGGTGAGTCAGCTTTCCTTTCTGCAGCAACCGGGCTCGAGGAGAATGAGTAAAATATTCAAATTAAGCAAACTGAAGCATAATTTCAGGGGATTTTCCTGTCTAACGAAAAAGCCTTGCTTTGTCGTGGAGGGCCTATTGTCTGGACGGTGAAGCATTCTTGAGAGAGAACTGATAAAATCGCAGGTGTGATTCATGGCCTTTGAAATAGGATATTGGACTCAGTGCCCTTCTTCTTTCATTTTGATCTCTGGTCATTGTGATTTTCTGACTCATTGGAGCTCAACACCTCGGCACCACTGGCCTCTTTGTTTTGGTGGGTGGCGTCATGTCTGACCACACCGTGAGGCCTCACGGATTCTGGAGTCCTTGCTCACACTTGTTCTCTGCCCGGTGTTGCTGGGAGTCCTTGTTTCCATCAGCCAAGAGGGAGTCAAGGATCTTCCTGGGGGCGCCTGGGTGGCTGAGTAGTGGATTAAGCCTCTGCCTTCAGCTCAGGTCATGGTCTCAGGGTCCTGGGATCGAGCCCTCCATCAGCCTTTCTGCTCAGTGGAGAGCCTATTTCTCCCTCTCTGTCTGCCTGCCTCTCTGCCTACCTGTGAACTCTCTGTCAAATAAATAAAATCTTTAAAAAAAAAAAAAAAAAGGATCTTCTTCCTTGCCGTTTTGTTCTTGGGCAAGAGAAATTCATCTTGCGTCTGCCTGCAGGATTAATCTTCCAGAAGAATTGGCTTGAATAATGTCACTTCCCTGTTTCCATGTCCCTGCCTTCTCTGGGCCGCCACTGCCTACAGGATATTGTCCAGGTTGTTTCAAGGTCAAGTTCCTAATCTTCCCCCTTCTGCCCTTATCGTCAAACACTCCCTCGTGAAAGCCTCACACCCTGCCAGGCTGACGGTTCCTTGGTTGCGCCTAGGCTTCCTGCCTCTGACCCTGTCTCCACGTGGAGACCTCACCGGGGAATGTGCTCCCCCGCCCACGCTCCTCCTTTCAAGCCGTGTCCAGGGCCCTTCTGATGCGTGAAACCTCATTTCCTTCCCCAAGGCAGAATGCCCCTCGCATGCCCGCTGCCATGGGTGAGGCGCCCTCAGTCCCCTACCGGACTAGACTCTTTTTTGCCTTCGTGGGCCTTCGCTCATGATCATCTGTGACGCCCCTTCCCCCAGGTCCAGAAACTTTGTTCCAAGAAGACTCTCGGTAGCTCTTTCTCTCCCTGCCGTTTCCAGCCAGAACAGTGCCGTGAGAACAATGAGACGTGTTCTGCACATTGTGGGTCTCCCGCACATTTCATCTCGAATCCCTTAGAACAAGTCCGGATCGATTCCCCAGTCCGGCCCCTGCCCCCGTAACAAGAGCGGGAGCCTCAGCTCGCTTGAAAATATATAGGATGGCTCTCGTGAGATCAAACTCACATAGCGTACCCTTCACCCTTCAAAGTATACAACTGATAAAAACATTGTATACAAAGTATACCGTGAATGCAGGTGATTCTTACTGTATTCTCAAAGTGGGGCAGCCATCACCGCCCTCCATTCTAGAACACCTCCATCCCCCTTAGAACATGCCCTGGACCCTTATGTCATCCCCGCCCCCCACAGAAGTCCCCCTCCTCCCAGCCCCCGGTAGCCACAGGTCCCCCACCTGTCTCTGTGGATTTGCATATTACAGACACTTCAGCTAATTCACGTGAATGGGAGCACGCAGTATGTGATCTTCCGCCGCTAGCTCCTTATACTTTGCATGAGGTCCACGGGGGTGGGGGTGGGGGGGCAGCAGGAGTTCACACTTCATGCCTTGTCATGGCCGGATCCCCGCCAGTTTGACCCCGCCGCACTCTCATCATCGCCTTGCCACTCGTTCAGTTGGATTTTAGTTCCAGACCGTGTGCGCGCATATATTCATTTTTGAAAGCCTCCCCAGGGACCACGGGCGCACGTCCTCCATCTGGAATGCTGGTCGGTAACTCAGGGTGCGGCCTGTGTGGCCTGCCGTGGGCACTTGGGGCTTCCGTGCTGGATGTGCAAAGAGCGTGGCACATGGGCGTGCATCGTGGGCATGGAAGGGTTTGTCTCTGCTTGCCTGCCCCTTTGCGCAGGGCTCTTCCGAGGTGAACCCAGGGACCTCAGGGACTTTGCCTGACTGCTGCCAGCCACAGTGGCTCTGTGGTGGCCCCCATGTTCTGCAGACGTGTCGCGTGTGTGGTTTGCTGTAAAATGCAGACAGGCGTCGTCCTTCTACTCCGTGGCAAGCACAGACGTCCGGTTTATTGTTCACCAAGTTCAAGCCTAATGGATCCTACCTAATAACTGTTTCGCGGGGTGGCGGGGGAGTACAGAATGGAAGCTTTCACGGCTGCTCTTTGTCTTATAGCTGCTTCCCCGATAAGCACAGTCAATACCAAAGAGAAACTTTTCTCTTGGCAAAGAAGCCGGCCAGGAGCTAAAAACCCAGCAGCTCTATGTGCCCAACCCAGACCTGTTTTTTCTGGGAAGTGTGGGTGTGGAGCGTGGTCAGGACGAGGCGGAAGGGTGCTTTGCAACGCAGTCTTCATTTACAGACAAGAAGTCACAAGATCTTCTTGGCGAAGCCCCCGGAGACGACCGTGCTACAGAGGGTCTCACGGAACTGGTTCCTAGGAGGGTTAGTGGGGGTGTGACCAAGAAACCCACCCCATGGTAGCTGAGCCAGACCCTGGTACCTGTCCCTCCTCGGACCCTGCAGGGCGTTCATCAGAGTGGTTTTGCCTCCAGACTTTCTCGTAACACTCGGATTCGGAGGCAGTTCCTGTAGAGAGGGCACTTAGGGTCGCTACTCCAGCGGGCCAGAGTCCTTTTCTTGTTAGAGACTCAGGAGGGTGTGATGATGCTAAGAGTACGGAACACGAAACTTAACCGTTTCCACCACTTGCAAGCGTGTGACTCCGTGATGTTGACATTGGCATAGGGTGACCCTTAACGAACATCAGGACTTTTTTCATCTTACTGCAAAACCGTGACTCCCAGTGCCCCAGCCCCTGCGGACCTTTGTCCTGTGTGTTGTCTCTGTGAACTGGCCTCTTCTGGGTCCCCCTGAGCGGGCTCACACAGCGCCTGTCTTTCTGTGGTGGCGTATCTCACGGTGCATTACGTCCTCAAGGCCCATCCATGTGGTAGCGCATGTCGGGCCGTCCTTCCTTTTTAAGGCTCACCAACATTCCCTCGTGTGGCTGGACTGCATTTTCATTATGCATTCATTTCCTCATGGACCTTTCAGTGGTTTCCACTTGGAGTGCGTAAATGTTAAAGGGGAAAAACAAAATTGTGTCCTGAGAAATCAGAATGAATTGTACATTGTAAATGTGCATTTCTGAAAACCACTCAAAATACAGGCCATGATGCCTGCGCGGCTCGGTGGGTGAAATATCTGCCTTTGGCTCGGGTCATGATCTCAGCGTCCTGGGATCCAGCCTTACATCAGGTTCTCTGCGCAGTGAAAAGCCTGCTCCCAACCCCCAACCCCCCCCCCCCCCCCCTGCATGCTCTCTCTTTCTCTCAAATAAAAAATTTTAAAAAATTGCAAAAGCTCAGCCTCTACCCTGGACCCGCTGAATCCGATCTGCATTTTAAACCCTGGGAGATGGGTCTGCACAATACAGTTTGGGAAGTGTTGGTGTCTGAAGCCTAGAAAGGTCTTGGAGGCAGGAACTCCCATCTTGCAAGACACCCCCCCCCCCCCCCCGCCCCATGTAGCCCCGTTGCTTGTACAGAGGACTTACTCTCTAGATCGTTAGTAGAAGAATAAATACCAAGTCTGAACTCACCCACGTGATGGCCTTTTTGCATTCAGCCCACCAAAGCATTTAACTGCTAGTGTTTAGGCACCCGTTAGTACCTACAGACCCAAGTTACTCTCCGAGTGCGCTCTCTTTATATTCTAGATTGTTCCTTGCCCGTCCCGTGCCTGGTGCTTGGCAGGCAGGGTGGTAGAGATGCAAGGGATCTAGGCACTACTTGGGCGGAGTCTGAGCCCGCAGGTCCTAGTGTGGGAGACTGGTGCTGCTGTTCCAGGTAGGGGCCCCTGCTGGTAAGCGCCCCCGAGGGGTCCCCCCGACTAGGACTCTGGTGGTGCTGGTGGCAGTGGCTCCTGGGACGTTCACTCGTCCTCCTGTATCTCCTGCCCTGTGACCTGGCCCCTTTTCTGCCAAAGTTCTAATTACTCAGGTTTCCTGCCATGTAGTTCTCTGTCCGTGGTTCTTTCTCTGTCTAAGCAATGTCCTTCAGTCTCCGCACTCCTCCCGTCCTTAAATACCTTCTGCTGGGGGTCTCTCCATGTGTGCACCACCTGTCCCTGCCCCTGGGAGCCCTCCTCCCACCCCCAGCTGCCCACTGCACCCTCCACCTGGATGGCCCCTTGGCGTCTCCCAGGGGACGTGTCAAAACCCAGGCTCTCCACTGCGTGTAACCTGCGCCTTGCCCGCACACAGCCGGGGCTGTAATCTTGGGTGGGTGGCAACTTCCTTACAATCTGTCTGTTACCACCTTGGGATAAAATTGTCTAGACTCTTGAAACCAGTTATTAACAAAAATCCGAAGCAGTCCATTCGGTGAACAGTAGCCATTTAATTTTGTTTATGGTGTTGACTTGCAACGAATAATTGCTTGGTGAACCGAAGAGTTCGGCTGTCCTTGATCCAGGTAGAGGTTTTAGGAAAATGCCGTGCACTTGCAGAAATGAGGCATTGTCGGTCACAGTACCCGGCGGTTCAGCCGCACAGGGAAAACGCACTGCTCCAGAAGGTGCGGAGGGCTGTGGAAGTAAGTCGTAGCTTAGGTGTGGCCAGCAGTGGACCAGTGAGCTGTCGGGCTGTACACAGATAGGCTCGTAACCATGAACTGTCTTCACTAGTTTTCATAGCAGTTTGTAAAGAGAATAGTTTTTTGGTCTAAAACCGGGGTTGGCAAACTTCTCTCTTTTTTTTTTAACAAGCCAAGTAGTAAATACTTTAGGCTTTGTGGGCCAAAACACTCAATTCTGTCCTGTCACAGTAGATAAACAAGTGGGTGTGGTGGTATTCCAGTAAAATTTTATTTACTGGGGGGAAAAAAAAGGCAACTGGCTGGGTTTAGCTCATGGGCCCTAGTTGGCTAAGTGCTAGTACAGAAAGCGGGCTGGGTTTGTTGTTGCTGAGTTGATGATTACTGTATAGGAAAAGCCAGGGTTGGAGTGCCTGGGTGGCTCAGTCGTTACGTGTCTGCCTTTGGCTCAGGTCATGGTCCCACGGTCCTGGGATCGAGCCCCACATCAGGCTCTCTGCTCAGCGGGAAGCCTGCTTCTCCCTCTTCTTCTGCCTGTTTCTCCCCCTGCTTGTGCTCATTCTCTCTATCAAATAAATAAATGAAATCTTTGAAAAAAAAGGAAAATTCTGATTTCTCAGGATTAAAGTTCTCAAATGGGCAACCTTGAAGCTTTGCGTGAGTCACTACATGTTCATGCATACGTGTTTAGCACGGAGTCATGCAGAGCGTGAAATGATCTCATGAGGACTGTAGTCGATGGCTACGTGTTAGCAGGGACGTGGAGGAATTGGAACGTTTGGATGCAGGCGGACGGCCTGACCGCTCCTGCAGAGCTCGCCACACGCGCCCTAGGAGCCAGCGGCTTCATTCCTGCGTGTAGACCCACGGGAAGTGACGACACATGCTCACCCAGAAGCTCGAGCACCCTGTTCGCAGCAACATAACAGCCAGAAAGGAAGAACTGCAGTGTCCAGCTGCTGACGAACAGATAAGTCAGACGTGGCAATCCGTGGGAAGGGATGTCTGTCGTTCAGCCACAGAACGGAGTCAAGTCCTGACCGCGGCTAGCACGTGGATGAGCCCTGATGCTCTCTGTTGAGTGAAAGAAGCCAGGCACAAATACCACGTGTCGGGGGAGTCTTTTTTATTCTTTAATTTATTTCTGCAAGAGACAGTGAGCCAGCATGAAGGGCAAGGAGGGTGGCTCAGAGGGAGAAGCAGACTCGCTGCAGAGCTCAGAGAACCACACAGGACTCGATCCCAGGACTTTTGACCTGAGCCGAAGGCTGACGCTTAACCGACTGAGCCACCCAGGCGCCCTGTAGGACTCTTTTTATATGAGTTGTCTGTACAGGCACATGCATAGAGATAGGTAGTAAGTTGGTGGGTGCCAGGGCCAAAAGGGCTCAGGAAGTGACTGCCCACGGCTGCCAGGTTTCTTCTAGGCATAGGGAAGTGTTCTAAAATGGGACACGGTGCTTGCACAGTTCTCTGAATATACTAAGTTTACTTGTATATTTATATGGGGGAGCTTTGTGGTTTTTCAGTTCTTTCTCAAGCAGTTACAGAAATCTAGGTGTGGGATTCATGTACGAGAAATAATAAGTAATGAAAACGATCCACCCTTTCTGCTTGGATAGAAGAGATCCAGGGGCCGAACCTGTGTCTCTGGGTCTGCGGTTCCAGGCTGTGAGTGTTCCTGAGCACGAGGGCTCTTTCCCGTTCCCCCTGCGAATGGTAGCCCCGGGTGAGGGGTGTGTCCCTTCTTCCCCAGGTAGGAATCAGTGCAGCATCAGGGCCCAGGAGGGGTCCGAGCTGATCCCAAAGCCCATCATAGATCCTGTGGGCCCCCCGCATCGCCTCTGTGTCGTTTCTGGCTGAGTTCTGAGCACTGGGTTTGCACATTTGGAAGCTCACGAGACGTGCTTCTCTGCCGCAGATTGAAGAAGGAAGTAAAGCGGCGGCGGTGGACAAGCTGCTGGCGGGGGACGAGATCGTCGGCATCAACGACATCGATCTCTCGGGCTTTAGACAGGAGGCGATTTGCCTGGTGAAGGGCTCCCACAAAACCCTGAAGCTCGTAGTGAAAAGGTAAGACCTGCGCCTCATGCCATCTTTACAGACAGAGTGGGTGAAGATACAGCCTATGCAGCCCATATGGCCTGTCTGTATCCCCACACGCAGTCCCAGCGTGGGCTTGATTGCGTGTGTGTATGTGTGTCTGTGTGTCTGTGTGTGTGGTATGTGTGTCTGTGTGTACACATAGAATTACATCTCTTGGCCAAGGATGAATCCAGCGTCAGAATCTCAAAATATGCCTTCTTGTATTCTTAGGGATTGTTCATCTGATTTATGAAGTGAATTTTGAAGGCTTTGATCTTTTCTTCTAAAAGAAGTAGAGCAGCAGTGCACTACGCCTGTGTTCCAGACGAAGTGTTGTTCCTGTCGTTTCCACAAGGTGGCAGGCTGCTGCGTTTTCTTTTTTTATGCTAAAATAAAGCCTGACTGCGCACAGAGGGAGTTTCCAGCGCTGGGCTGAGGTCTTGGGGGTGAACAAGCTGCCTGTTCCTACAAATCAGATGGCGAGAGAAGTTTGCAGGACTTGAAGAGGGTGGAAAAGCGGGGCGCCGGGGTGGCTCAGTTGTTAAGCATCTGCCTTCGGCTCAGGTCATGATCCCAGGGTCCTGGGTTCGAGCCCTACGTCAGGCTGCCTGCTCAGCGGGAGGCCTGCTTCTCCTTCTCCCATTCCCTCTGCTTGTGTTCCCTCTCTCTCGCTGTGTCTCTCTTTGTCAAATAAAGTCTTAAAAAAAGAAAAACTTGATAATCTTTCTTAAAAAAATAAAAAAGAGGGTGGAAAAGCTGAATTAGGAACATGATGCTTTCAGACATGGGAGCTCCAGCAGGACTCCTGGACCCCCGTAACTTGGGATTTGTGGTCTTCATAAAGAATTATTTCCTCATCTTGCATTTTCTGAGTTGGCTAATTCCTAGTACAGTGTTTGCATGCCCCCCTGCACCCTCCCCTTATTCATTTTTTATTTTTTTAATTTTAGCAGAATTAGTGCAGTCTTTCTAAGCTTGGCTGTAAATATATTTTTTTAAGATTTACTTATTTATTTGACAGAGAGAGAGAGCATGCACAAGAGGGAGCGGCAGGCAGAGGGAGAAGGAGAACCAGGCTCCTACAGAGCAGGGAGCCTGGCACAGGACTCGATCCTGGGATCCCGGGATCATGACCTAAGCCAAAGGCGGACACAACCGACTGAGCCATCCAGGCGCCTCTTGCCTATAAATTTTTTCAAAACTAAATGGACTCAGGCATTTACTTCAGTTTTTAATACCAACTTGAAGCCCTGTTCCCAAAGGACTTTTTTTTTTTTTTGGACTCAAACCATATCGAAGGAGGAGGCTCAAAAACAAGGAAGAAAAAACAAAACTCTTAATCCGTTGCCACACTGAATTTGCGATCTCATTTCTAAGTGGTACAGGCTGTCGTCTTTGTAAGTCAGAAAAATAAGGGAGCAGTTTGGGAGCCGTTTGGAGAGGATGAGGTAGAGGAGAGATGCTGTCATGTTGTAAGTGACTCGTCTGGGGTCGTGTTAGTGACCTTACTAAGGCAGGGTGTGTGTTCTCGAGGCACGCTGCGGGAGACAGCGCAGTGATGACGGTGGGAGCGGAAGCTTGGTCCACAGAGGTGAGCTTGGCGCTATCCACGATCTCTGGGCCTCCTCACCGGCCCCTAGGATGCCTGGGGTTGCCGTCCGTTGTCTCCCCTGCAAATCTGCAGCTTTACTTGACTGTCGAGCGGGCAGAGAGTAGAGTAGCCAGGCCTGTGAGATGGTGAGATTGCGGGGACCAAGCACAGACCTGATATACTGCCTGTTAGAATGCGGATTAGACAGGCTTTCTGGTGGGGGCTTTCGCAGCGTGTTTCAGAAGGCGTTTCTGGGATCCCAGATACTCAGCAAAGGGAAATTACGTGAATGGGAGACCATCCGCTGTGTAAAATGCTACTATTACGAGTGCCATCAGCATTTGCTGACACGGAAGGTGCCCCACAGGGTCCAGCTGCGCGCAGTGCATACAAGCAGTCAGAGAACCGTGTATGTCCTATTCCTCCAGGTGTTTTTAAAAGATTTACGTATTTCTTAGAGCAAGTGAGGGTGGGGTGCGCGGCAGAGCATGAGAAAGAATCCCGAACAAGACTCCCTGCCGAGTGGAGAGCCCCATACGGGGCTCGATCCCAGGACCCTGAGACCATGACCTCAGACAGAAGTCAACAGTCAGCCTCGGAGCTGCCTGAGCCACCCAGGCGCTGCCCATTCCTACAGTTTTAATTTTTTTTTTAAATATTGTGGTACAATATGTATAGCATAAAACTTAGCATCTTAAACATTTTTTTAAGTGTAACTTAAAGTAGCATATTACTTCTATAACAATAACAACCATTGAGCTTGTTGCATTTTTAAAGAGTAGGAGCTTTTGGGGTTCTGTGTGCCTATGTTCCTAGAAGTCAGCAGGAGGTCTGGTCCCCAGAAAACCGTCAGATGTGGCATCGTGTTCTGTTCCAGGCCAAGCCCCAAAGGGCATTTATGTATTACTCTGTGATCAAGACAAAAAGAATGACCCTGGAAAGGGTGGGTGTTTGCGTGCCGGCTACAGTAGTCTCTCAGGCTAAGTTTTTATTCTTCATTTATTTAGTTCTTTTTTTTTTTTTTTTTTAAGATTTAATTTATTTATTTGTGAGGGAGCAACAGTGAGAGAGATCACAGAGGGAGAAGCAGGCTCCCCACTGAGCAGGGAGCCCCATGTGTGGGACTTGATCCCAGGATGCTGGAATCACGACCTGAGCCGAAGGCAGACACTTCAACAACTGAGCCACCCAGGCTCCTATTCATTTATTTGAGAAAGGCAGCACGAGAGGGGAGAGGAGCAGAGGCAGAAGCAGACTAACCACTGAGCAGGGCGTAGGGTTCAGTGTCAGGACCCCGACCCGAGGTCATGACCTGAGCCAGAGGCAGATGCTGAACTGACTGAGCCCCCCAGGCGCCCATATCCAGTTTTCTTTAAATCAGGGCTGCACAGAATAATTATCTGGTTTAAATGGGAATTCATGGTTTAAACAATATGCATATAACAAGATATAAAAGCAAACCAAGCACTGTGTTAACTTTTATTTTTTTGCAAACATACTTTTATTTATGTTGGGTTTTTTAAATGTATTTGACACAAAGCACTGTATCAGTTTGAAAACAGGTTATTGTGGAATTTTTAAAAATAACTTTGGATTTTTTTTTTTAAAGATTTTATTTATTTATTTGACAGACAGAGATCACAAGTAGGCAGAGAGGCAGGCAGAGAGAGAGGGAGGAAGCAGGCTCCCTGCTGAGCAGAGAGCCCGATGCGGGGCTCGATCCCAGGACCCTGAGATCATGACCTGAGCTGAAGGCAGAGGCTTTAACCCACTGAGCCACCCAGGCACCCCATCTTTGGATTTTTTTAAATATTTTATTTATTTGAGAGAGAGTATGAGTGAGAAGGGCAAGCAGAGGAAAAGGGAGAAGCAGACTCCCCACTGAGCAATGGAGCCCTATTGAGGTCACCATCCCAGGACCCTGAGCTGGAGGCAGATGCTTAACCGACTGAGCCCCACAAGCGTCCCTGGATTCATTTGTAATTCTCTATGTGGGTATTACTTTTGCTTAGTAGAAAAAAGTGTGAAATGGTGTTTGTTTATTTTTAAGATTTTATATATTTATTTGACAGACACAACGAGAAAAGGAACACAAGCAGGGGGAGCAGCGGCAAAAGGAGAGAGAAAAGCAGACTCCCCGCAGAGTAAGGAGCCCAGTGTGGGGCTCGATCCCAGGACCCTGGGATCATGACCTGAGCCGAAGGCAGGTGCTTAACTGACTGAGCCACACACGCGCCCCTGGATTAATTTTTAATACTCTATGTGCATATTACATTTGCCTAATAGAAAAAAGTGCAAAATGGTGCTTTGTTGAGAAACATGAATGAAATTTTCTAACCCGGTTAATTAGTTAATATTAGGGCCCGCAGCTCTCACCCAGTACATGGTGAATTACTGCTATAAAATCCTGCAGGTGCAAAGTAAGTGTGAAACCTCACACTAAGTTTCTAGATTTTCCTTATTACAGAGGCCTCGATGTACTTTTAAAAATAATTTCTCTGGGGCACCTGGGTGGCTCGGTCGTTCAGCATCTGCCTTCAGCTCAGGTCATGATCCCAGGGTCCTGGGATCGAGACCCCCCATCAGGCTCCCTGCTCAGTGGGGAATCTGCCTCTCCTTCTCCCACTCCCCCTGCTTGTGTTCCCTCTTTCACTGTGTCTCTATAAAATAAATAAAATCTTAAAAATAATAAAAATAATTTCTCTGAAATGGGTAACACGTATTCTTCTCTCAAATTAAATCTGTGCCTAAACCCCACCATTCTCCTCTTTGCCCGTCCGCGGGCAGCCGCCGAGCACGCATCTGTCCCACACACCCGTCAGCCTGGTCTAGCATTCGATGTAGCGCTCCAAAAGAGATCGTGTACTGTTCAAAAAAAAAAAAAAAAAAGGAAAAAAAAGTGGCTCGTTTATAAAAAGGCGCCCTGTAAATTATTCCTAGACCAAACTCCAAACGCACAAGTGCCCTGTGTCGCCCTCCCGAGGAGTGTGGCCGAATGACCAGTGAGCTTCTCCGGCTGTCGTTTGACTTCATTCTACTACTATCTGCCGCTTCCCCAGGTGCCCTGAGAAAGGGGGGCATTTGTGATAAAGACCGACAGTGGCCAGCACGGATTTGGTGCTTCTGGGAGGTTACGGGGACGGGAGTGTGAACCTCCGTGTCAAATGCTGACCCAGAGTTTTGGGGGGTATTTTTGTTTTGTTTTGGTGTTAAGTAGGGTCTGCACCCACATGGAGCCCAGCGTGAGGCTTGAACTCAGGATCCGGAGCTCAAGACTCTGACGCTGAACCAGTGGAGCCATACAGGCCTTTTTTTTTTTTTTTTTTTTTTTTTTAGAGTTATTTATTTTCGTGACTCGGGCAGGGGGAGAGGGAGAGCGGCATCCCAAGCGGACTCAGAGCCTGACACGGGGCTTGATGCCACAGCCCCAGGACCATGACCTGAGCGGAAACCGCGAGTCGGACGCCCAGGCGCCCGCGCCCCCCAGGTGTCCCACTGCTGGCTCTCTTTTCCTCCTCGGTTGGCTTTATTTCAGTGTGTGAGGCGATCAGGGGACCCAGCAGCCAGGAAGGCATCGCCGTGGGCCAGTGGGACAAAGCGGTGGCCTCCTGTTTCAGGGGGCACGGGCGGTGCCGATGGGAAGCCGGGGCTGGGATGGTGTCGCGTCGGAGCCGGAGCCGTGCGCAGATCTCTATCTGCGTCCCTGGTGACGTTTCTTTCCCAGACAGATGAGAGCGAGCGCTTCCCTTCTGCCCGAGTGGTGTTGGCTACAAACAAAGGGCTGTAAATGGGATCCCCCACAGGTGCACACATGCCCAGGCGGTGTGTGCCACCTGTCAGATGTGGAGGCGCGACGGGGTCACCTGCCCGGGGCAGGGGTGGGGGAGCAGAAGGACTGCAGGACCCTGAGGCCAGCCCGAACGGGACGTCCTTCCCTCCCAGGCCCTCTGTGGTCCTATTCGGCCCAGAAGTGCTGCTCGCAAGAAGGTGTGGCACGGAGACGGGAACCTTTTCCCATGTGTGTGCGCACGGTTGTCATCTGCCCAGGGCCCGTGCTGCAAGGGCTGACCGGCGGCTCTGCAGGGGTCCCCTGCGGGCGTCTGCACAGACAGCCCCGGGCGCTCTTGCTGGGCAGCACCAGGGGCTTAAGCAATTGTGCTTAGGGAAGGTGAACTGAGACCGGAAACTGGGTCACAGGTGGCGTTTCCCTGATCCCCGTAGCCGAGGCGACAGGCCTTCGCCGTGGGAGAGGTGTGCGGCTCTGCCCGGGGCACGCGGTGCGTCGGGGAGGGCAAGCATCTCGCTCAGAGCGGGGGGGGGGGGGGGGGGGGGGCTGTTGCCGTGTGATTAGATAAAGTGCGGGCTGCAAGCTGGGCGTAACGAGCGCCGGGCAGACCTCCATCCCCCTCGCTTCGCAGGTCAGCTCCTCGCAAGCTCGGAGAACTTCCAATAGCCTGTGGAATGTTTCTTTTCCATGTCATGCCATTCGTTATTTTGGAAAGCTTGCCATCGCCCTTTTGGCTTCTCTTTCCAATCCTTGTGGTAATCCTAGTTTTGCTTGAAATGGAGTCCGGCTGCCGGGCACATCGTTCCTCTGACTCTCAGCCAAGACTCAGAGCTGCCGTGAGCAGTCGGACCAGGGCCGAGTTATCAGTACGGTTTTGTGGACTCTTCTGCCTCTTAGTGGGCGGCCCGACACCAGCTGTGACTCTGATTACGGCCACTAAGCTTGCACTAAGCTTGCATCTGGGAGCAGATTAAGGCCCAGGGTTAAGGCAGGTTCTCTGCGGGTGGTTGTACAGGTTGGCGGGGCTGTGGAATGATTCCATACATGAAGGAAGGAGGTTTCAGATCTCATGCGTGCAGCCATGCTTGCCATGAGCAAACTTCTTGGAACATGCGTTGTTTTCTGGAAGTCGCTCAGTTGCAGCGAATTTCACAGCAAGCCTGTGTTGTGCCGTGCCCCCCTCTGCTCCTGGCTGCTTGGAGCTGTCCTGGAGCAGGTGGCTCTGTGCGTGGCCCTGACATGGGGGAGCACAGATGTTCCTCGAAGCAGCTTCTTGCAGCCATGCCGCGGGAGCACAGGGATGGCCAGCACGTCCGCAGGTTGTATCCGCCCTACCTTCCCCTCCTGAGAGCTCTTCCTGGGACAGAACCTCTGTGTGTGTGTGTGTGTGTGTGTGTGTGTGTGTGTGTCTGTGTGTCTGTGTGTGTCTCTGTGTTGTTGCAGGCTGGGAGCCTTAGTAGGGGTGTTGGCAGGTGTCCTTGGAACCCTGTACTCTCAGAGGCCAGTCTGCAGGTGTTGGCTGCAGTGTCAGGGGAAAAGCTTCTGTTTCGAGCATTTTGGGACTCATGACTGTTTGCTCCATGCCTATTTCTTGTTAAACAGAGCAGACCCAGAAATTAACCTGCACAGATACCCTGACGTCTTTGGGCTCTTTTCCATTGTTGTTTTTATTGAGTAAAATCAGGAGAAAAAGAGAAGAATTGCTTCTCTTCAAATGTAGGCTCAGCTTATGGCCTGAGCGATTTGATCACATGAATTTCCATTTACATGAGACATTTCATATTCTAAGTCAAGGAGGGAGTGGTAAAAAAGTTAAGATTTTTTTCATTGAACAGCACATAAGTGATGTTTATAAAACTTAGTGTGAAAACTTTGAGGGTTTCTAATAGGTTATGCAGAGATGTTTTAATAATATGCAGAGAATGTTTTATTTATTCATTATTTAATAATGTGCAGAGAATGTTTTACTTATTTTCATTTCTTTTATATATGACTCCTCAGCCCTGTTGCTGATGCTGAGAGTTGTTTATAATCAGTTTTATTAATGCCTGCACATTTGAGTGTCCTGAGTGTCTTTGGCAAAAAAAATTTATTCTCTTGAAACGTAACCAGGAAGTTGGGTTGGCGCCCTTTTAAAGCACTGAGTTGGGCTTACTCGTGTGTTCGTCAGTTGACATAGTGGACATAGGCGGGTGAGATCGTCTTTCTTTTTTTCTCTTTTCTGACACGAATCGGTTTATTGATGTGAAGATGATAGAAGTTACTAGAAAAAGCCAGTCATTTGGGTTTGTTCCCGTTCTGGCCATGTTCACAGCGTGACCTTCCTACACGGTGTTTTGAGCGGACACACGCAGGGGCAGCACCAGAGGCCAAACCAGAAACGAGGACTCGCCCTTGTGGGGGGGGTGAGGATGCGGGGCGCCCCGGCCTCGGGACAGGAACCCTGGTGCTTTCATGCGGTGGGAAGGCCACTTCTGAGCCTGGCCTCTGTGCGAAGTGTGGCTTTGATGTCTGGTGTCCATTTCGACTACTTAGATCCCTAGGAATTTCTATCTGAATTCTCACCCTGTTTAAAAGCAGGGACTGTCTGCCCTGTACCCCACAGTAGACGTAAGCCAGCGTGCCATCCCCAGGACACTGTCACGTTGTCGCACCACTGTCAGGGAGGGGACCCGTGTGCCAGGTATGGAGTGCTGTGTGTGCTCCCGCAGCGGGTTAGAAGTGCTCCAGGGAAAGGTGAAGGTCACAGCATGAGGTCCAGCCCTCCGGGAAGTAGCCGGCCACTGAGTGTGCTCATAGGCACAGACCGGGAAAGCTCGAGCACGAGCTGAGCCAAAAGACATCAAGAGGAATGGAAGCAGATCTCAGCAGAGTCTTTCTAGAGCAGAGGGCTCTGGCCTGTCCTTGGAAAGCTGAGCCAGGGCTGAGCCGCCAGGCTGGTCCCACGTCAGCTGTACCAGAGCCTCCTCAAGAGATGGCACTCAAGGGAGCGCAGGGAAAGGGAGCCAGAGGCAGAGAGCATGGGGCCCGAGCCCGCATCTGAATGTGCCAGGAAGGTGAGCACAAACGCATCAGCCCACCCAGGCTGTGCCCAGCCGATGCCCATGCTGCTGGCCCGGGGGCACATGCCACACGACAGGTTGGCTGGATGCCTGAGAATGTGAGGGCTTGGGCTTCCTTCTGCGGCCACTGGGAGCCGTCGAAGATTCTGGAGTGAGAGCAAGAGCTGTCCGGAGCAGAGTTGCCGAGTTGCAGAGATCTGGCAGGAGCTAGATAGACCCGCAGAGGGAGAGGCTGGTCAGGACATGGCCTTCCCTAGGCTTGGCAGAGACAGGAAGTGGCGGGGTCAGAGCAAGGTTGCTTTTGTGTTTGTAGACTGGTGCTTTTTCTTTGTTTCTTTTGGAAGGAGTAAGAAGGATGCTGGCACTCACCCCTTCTCCAGCAGAGACCCCTCACCCTCCACCCCCACCTCCTCTGCTGGCCTGGACCCGCTCCCCTCCTTGAATTCCGGGGGCTGTCTGCATAGGGCCAGTCCTGCGCACTCGGGCTCCCTGAGAACCATTTGCCGCGTTGTCCAGCTCCCCCTTTCTCTGGAACCCAGGTGTTTCCCAGTCCAGGCCCCCTGATGCTTTTCTGTGAGATGCTTCCACACAGCCCTGTTGACGTTTCTCCCGCCAGGAGCCTTCCCCGACCCCAGTGTTGCCTGAAAGCCCTCACGCCCTGTGCACGGGCCCATCACGGTGTGCACCCAGAGCCGGGGCCCCTGGCCTCCCCACCGATGGGTCTGGTCCCATCAGGCTGATGGAGCTTGTGGTGACGAGGCACAGACTGCGTTTGTCTTGTGCGGCAGTGCCTGTTGGCTTCTCATTACGGAACTTACCCAGCACTCACGGGACTTTTCTTTTGGGTGCGGGGCGGATATTGTTCTTTATGACAATGATGAACATTTTATTGAAGCATTTATCTTCATATTTCCTTTTTGTAAAAGGATTTCTGATATCTAGATTTGTTCTTAATTTTCAGGGATAGCATAGCATTTTTCAAATCTGTGATCTAAATCCTATCCTTCCAACATCCCCTCAGAGACTACCTAGCATATAAAATTATTTTAAAAATTAACATAAATTTTGTATTTTGTAATTTGTGGGAAAGGCATTAGGAGAATTGTCATTAGGGTGAATAATTTTGTCTGGAGTACCAGAAAATATTCATGGTCAGTACTGTGGCTTTTCAGTATGTATATCAAAGGAATATTAAGCACGGAAGAGAGATTACGTTTTGGAAGAGGGACAGCGGCCTGGGGGAGTGCACAGAAGCCGGCGGGCTGCAGAAGGAACGGACCTGCTGTCTGCAGCATTCCCCAGGTCGTCTAGAAGGAGATGGGGCAGAATGCGCACACGGCGCCTGTGGTCTTCTGTAGGTTGTGGCCCACTTTCCTCTGGTCTTCTCAGTGCCTTCTTCATTTTTAAATGTTCCATATTTTCTTTTCTTTAAGATTTATTTATTTGAGATAGAGCAAGAGACAGAGAGTGCACAAGCAGGGGGCAGAGGCAGAGGGAGAAGCAGACTCCCCGCTGAGCAGGGATCCCAATGCAGGGCTCCATCTCAGGACCCCAGGATCATGACCTGAACCGAAGGCAGATGCTTCACCAAGTAAGCCCCCCAGGCGCCCCGTGTTCCATGTTTTCTACAGTAAGCGTACACCGTAAGGATTACAAATGTCAGTAGCCCTTTGAATAGAAAGGATTTCTTCCGTGTACACTGGGATGACCGTAGTCTGGGGTGCCTCTAGACTGAACCCCATTTCTGGTAGTCCTGGTATTGTGGGGCTCAATGCACAGTGTGTGGCATTGTTGGTCTTTGTCTGGGGCACCTCTGCCCGCGCCACCCTGCACAGAAGCAGGACCTCGAGTGCCACTGGGACAAGCTAAGCTGCACAGGCCTTCGTGGCTCCAGTGAGCTGCGTGCCTGTCCGCCACTCGTGGCTCATTCCAAGGCCAGAACTGTCCCTGCCACACAGCAACAATAGGGGCGCTTGGGTGGCTCAGTGGTTAAAGCCTCTGCCTTTGGCTCAGGTCATGATCCTAGGGTCCTGGGATCAAGCCCGTGTCAGGCTCTCTGCTCTGCGGAGAGCCTGCTTCGTCCTCTCTCTCTCTCTCTCCACCTGCCTGCCTGCCTCTCTGCCTACTTGTGATCTCTGTCTCTCTCTCTGCCTGCCTACTTGTGATCTCTGTCAAATAAATAAACAATTTTTTTTATTATTTTATTTTTTTATTATTTTATTAAAGATAAAAAAAAATTTGTTTTAAATATTAAAAAAAATAATAAAGCCACCCGAGGGGCGCCGGACCGGGGTGGCTTGCTCTGTCGGCAAAGCGTCCACCTTCGGCTCAGGTCATGATCTCCAGGTCCTGGGATGGAGCCCTGTGTCGGGCTCCCTGCTCAGCGGGGAGCCTGCTTGTGCTCACTCACTCCTCTCTCCGTCAAAGAAAAAAGTGAAATCTTAAAAATAAATAAATAAATAAAGCCACCTGTGTGAAAAGAAACCCCACGATCCAGCAAAAAGGAGGATCTTCAATCCACTTGCAGTTCTGTTGCCGCTGGGTCTGGTTGAAGCGGAGCCAGAGGCGCAGTGACTGTATGTGCACACTGGGTGGCGCCAGAGCGCTCGGTCCCCAGAGCCTTCCTGTCTCGCATCCGCCCAGGGTTGGGACTGATGCACACATGGGTGCCCAAGGTCCTCCTTTCTCTTATCAACAAGTTTGAACCAGGAGAGGGGCTGACAAGCAGGAAGGAGCTGGAACCTTGCTAAATACGTTCATTATGCCCTAGGATGTTCAGAGGACCTGCTGCAAGCGCCTGTGTTTTAGGAAAACATCACTGTGTCCAGTATCCGTGAGATCCTTGTTTATAGCGGATAGGTGTAACCTCATCACTGTGTTATCATTTGTTCTTTTTAATTTTTTTTAAAGATTTTGTTTATTTATTTGACAGAGAGATCAAAAGTAGACTGAGCCACCAGGCACCCCTCATTTGTTCTTTTTCAAAAAAAATTTTTTGGAAGCCTGGGTGGTTCAGTGGGTTAAAGCCTCTGCCTTTGGCTCAGGTCATGATCCCGGGGTCCTGGGATCGAGCCTCGCATCAGGCTCTCTGCTCAGCTGGGAGCCTGCTTCCCTTCCTCTCTCTCTACCTGTCTCTCTGCCTCTTGTGATCTCTGTCAAATAAATAAATGAAATCTTTTTTTAAAAAATTTTCTAACATTTTATTTGCACGTGAGAGAGAACGAGCACGAGCAGGGGGAAGGGGCAGAGGCAGAGGGAGAAGCAGGCTCCCCGCTCAACAAGGAGCCCAATGCAGGACTTGATCCCAGGACCCTGAGAATCATTACCTGAGCTGAAGGCAGATGCTTAACCAACTGAGCCACCCAGGTGCCCCTGTTCCTTTCTTTTTTAAAGCCCTTAATTCATACTACAACTGCTGACTATGTCTTCTTGAAATAGATTTGCATCTGTGTGGATTATCCTTTTAAAAAAGAGAAAACATGCTTATGCTTGGAACACTGCTACCCCAGTAAGCCAGCCCGTACCCCAGTCTTGCCAGTTGCAGGGTTGGAAGATGTTGCCAGAGAAGACAAGGCATTTTCCTTTCCTGGCCTTTTTTTTTTTTTATTTGTTTCCCTTTGCCTCCATTCTCCGTCTAGTTTCTTTCCTTCATTAATTAACTATAAAAGAAGATGAAAGAAATTGTGGATATGGTAGCACAAAAAAAGACATCTGAAAATGAAATTCACAAGGCCAGAACCTTTCTTACGAGGATTCTGAGGAACTCTATGAGGTACAGTTTGGTTTTCAGTCCCTTTACTTCTGCGGTGCGATGAATTTGTTTCTTCTGTGGTTTTGTTCATGGGGAAACTCCTGAAGTCAATACATTCCACATGTCCGTACCCAGCGAGGCACATTTTGAGGTCTCTCTGTGTTCTTGAAGGGGATGTAGGCTGTCCAGAGCGAGCAAGTTCTGTGCCACACAGGAGAAGCGGAGAGTGCGAGCACAGGCCGGTGGGCCGCCTTCTCTCGGAGGCTGTCAGGTTTTCACGGCAGCCCCGCGGACTTCCGACTCCAGTTCCCTTCCCGCACCCAGGCAGTGCAGCCGGAACACCAGTGTGCCCGCCGCGGGGCGGTGGGGACCATGGGGTGGGAGCCCGGGCAGGGCGGGCCGCCGCCTGTAGGTCTAGGACCTCACGTTCCCGGAATGGGGACACTTAGCCGACTTCGCAGACGCTCTGAGGGGCCCAGGGGAGTGAACACACGTCCGCAGGTCTTCGTTCACGTAAGTAAGTGTCTGTGTCTCCTGGGTTAAGTGAGTAAGTCACGGCGGCCTAAACTCTGCATGACCCGGCGGAGCGGGGCACTCTCGGAGCTTCTGTCCTGTGCGGTCCGTGTTCCGCAGGGAGGCTGAGGGCTGTGCGCATAGCGGTGCAGAAGCAGAGACGGAAGAGTCTGTCTGCGGTCGTGCTGGTGGCCCAGGGGACAGCAAGATGGATTTACTGCTGGGAATAGATGTTGGAAAATAAGGGTTAATTCACATGTGGAAGCTTGAGATGGTCTCTGCATTAGCATGAGTTCTGTATTAAGAAATGTGTCACACACCGTGTTCATGTCCAGATCCAGTGGGAAGCACCTGGAGGCGATGCTCTGAACCGGACGGAAGTCACCGTGACTTCTTTTCCACGTTGCACTTCTGTCTTGGCACGGAGTCTTCCTTTGTTCAGGGTCCCTGAGCCGTCTGCGTTCTTTTTCAGGAAGAATGAAGTGAGCTGGAGGCCTCACTCCTGGCACGCCACCAAGTTCTCCGACAGCCACCCCGAGATGGCAGCAGCGCCGTTTCCCCCCGCCGGCGCCTGCCCTTCTTGGCACGGGCAACACCACACCAGGTAGGCACGCGTCTCCCACCGGGACGGGCAGTGTCCGTCGCTTCCCAGCCCTGCCACGAGAGCACCTCTCTCGCCTTCAGAACAGCTTCATCTTTCTGATGAGGAAAAGCCACTAGCACAGCATTCCTGGTAAAACTTTCCAAGTTTTTCAGAGTAGGGAGGTGGCCAACCTCTGGGAACAAAACCTGAAACATCAAGAGCAAGGATGAGTAGGTGTGCGTTCTCCTTCCGGTGCTCAGTCCGTCGGCAGCCTGAGAGCTGGGCTTCTTGCCTGAACGCCTTTGGGCCAGCTGCCAACCTGACTGGGGCAGCTACCATGCCACCCGCTTGCCCACAGCCACCACCATTCTTTTGAGATTTTTGTGCCTAGATTGGAAGACAGGCGCTACCTACGGGTTCGGCAAGTGTAGCTCACAGAGGCTCCCAGGCAGTCCTGGGAAGCATCAGCACCCTGTCCCCAACGCCCAGGCTCTCCTGTGGCAGGACAGAGGAAACCAGGGCTTCACAGCCCACACGCCAGGCTGGCAGCCAGCCTTGAGGGCCCAGTGGTGGTTCCCAGTAAGTGCGAGACCAAGACGGTGGGAGCTCTTGGTTGGCAAAAGGAGGCGGCGTTCTGGTCGACCTGGCGTCCACATATCAGGTGCAGAAGTGCTGCTGGATGAGGTACGTGTGTGACAGCCCCACAGCGGTGTTGGCTTGAGGAAACTCCAGCTAGGCACCCATCCTCTTGGGTCAGCCCCCAGCGTCATCACAAGTCTCCTATTAAAAGGATGACGGTGACAGCAAGTAGTGTGGGTTTGGGTATGTGTATCTATGTTTGTAGGTGTATCTGTGCATGCTTAGGATGTGTGCACGTGTGTGTGTGTGTTTGTGAGTGTGCGTACATACCTATTCTATACGTGCATTTGTGCCTGTGTGTGTGGAGGTCATTAACCACCTCAAAATCAGTATTTTTTTTAAAGATTTTATTATTTGACACAGAAAGAGATCACAAGTAGGCAGAGAGGCAGGCAGAGAGAGAGGAGGAAGCAGACTCCCCACTGAGCAGAGAGCCCGATGTGGGGCTCAATCCCAGGACCCTGGGATCATGACCTGAGCTGAAGGCAGAGGCTTAACCCACTGAGCCACCCAGGCGCCCCGAAATCAATTTTTTAAAAAAAGATTTATCTATTTGGGAGCGAGAGAGTGAGCGAAAGTGTGCACAAGTTGGGGGCAGAAGGAGAGCGTGAATGTCAAGCAGTCTCCACGTGGCGCACAGAGCCCACGGGGCGCCCGATCCCAGGACCTGAGATCCTGACCTGAGTGAAACCAAGAGCCAGACACTTAATCAAGACTGAGCCACCCAGACGCCCCTCAGAATCTATTTTTGATTTTTAGCAAACACTGATTTGCTGTAAAATCATGCAGTGCTTTTATGAGGAAAGACATCGCAAATGCATTATCTACTTGAAGTGATGAGAGACCGTGGTGTTTGCAGTCCAGGGTGTTTTTGAGAAACCACGGGTTCTCAGCTGCATACTACAGTTCAGTGGAAAGTGGGCCTTGCCTTTCGTTATTGAGGTGAAGTAATGTAATAGGATGTCCATTCAGTCCCTTTGGTGGTTTCTTTTCTTTTCTTTTCCTTTCTTTTTAAGATTTTATTTATTTGACAGACAGAGATCTCAAGTAGGCAGAGAGGCAGGCAGAGAGGGAGAGAGGAAAAAGCAGACTCACTGCTGAGCAGAGAGCCCGATGCAGGGCTCGATCCCAGGACCTTGTGATCATGACCTGAGCTGAACGTAGAGGCTTTAACCCACTGAGCCATCCAGTCTTTGGTGGTTTCTTGATTAAAGACGCACAAATGCTGCCCACATTTGTGTGGAAGCGGTGCTGAGCCTTGTTCCTATCTGCCAAGACTGAAGTCCGCATGGGGAGAGCACCCTCAGGGCACTGGGGGAGGACGGAGTGGACGGTGTTCTGTGTCTGAGGGGCACCTGCTGTGTCCGTCCAGAGAAGGGTGTAAAACCCCCACAGTCCCCTCCCCTCAGGAATACCTCCCTGTCCCCAGGAGCCATGAGACCTTCAGAGCATGTAGGTATAATCTTTCTCCCCGTGTTTTCATTTGTCTTGTTGCTGTTGTTGTTAAGAGTCATTTAGCCGGTGCAGTCTCCTCGCTGTGCTGACATGGCTTGCTTTCTTATCCGGGTTCTCCCCAGACCTAAAGTAGTAACAGTTGTGGGCAGTAGGTTTTGGTTTTTGTTTTTCTGACCTCGAAGCCTGAAGGTTCCAGCTCCGTTGAGCTTTCATGAAAGTGTTTTCAAGGCTGGATAAAGAGCTCGCCACAGAGGGCCCTTAGGCTCCCCTGTGCGCTGTGACTGCCTGGTAGAATGCAGACTTCGTGATGAGTGTGCATCACCCAGCTTGTAGCAGTAAGCCTGGCTTTTGCATTTCCTCCTCCTAGACCCCGTGCTAGTTGCAAACCAGAATGTTTGCAGTCCGGGTACAGCTCCGATGAACTCTGCCAGGCGTCATAAGGCCCCTGGCCCCGCAGTGTCGTGTTTTGCTGAAAACGCCTGTCGCTGGAGTTCTCTCAATCACGTGTTGCCTTCAGTGACAGCTGAAAGGAGTTGATGGTACTTGAATGCTTAGGTGTGGAAAAGTCACATTATCCTGCACCTCCTGCATTTTTTAAAATTTATTGTTATTGTTTAGATATTGTCAGAGGAAGAGTGAGCACAGCAGGGGGAGCGGCAGGCCATGAAGAAGCCGGTGGCGGCTCCTCACGGAGCAGGGAGCCCCATGTGGGGCTCAGTCCCAGGACCCCAAGATCATGACCTGAGCCAAAGGCAGACACTTCACCGACTGAGCCACCCAGGCGCCCCGGACGTCCCCTTTCAATGTGAAAGCTGTCATGGTTCAGTAGGTCCTTCTCTGTTAGTCATTCGAACAAAAACCCTTTCGTATGCAGAACCCAGGGGTCCACAGACCTGCTCTAGAAAGGGCCATGTAGGAAGTATTTTAGGTTCCGTGGGCCCGTGTCTGTTGCCAGTTCCCCAGCTCAGAAGCAGTCACGGATGGCCCCTACTGGGTTCTAATCACACCTTATCTGTAAGCAGTGACATTTGAATTTCTTATCATTCTCATGAGTCCTGAAATGGTCTTTTGATCCACGTGCCCCCAACCCTTTAACTGCCTAACCCCCGTGCTCACGGGCTGTGGACCGCCAACTGCCGTACTTTGTGATGGAGGATGAAAGCGCTCACGTAGGCAGAGTCTCCCCGCTGCTGACCGCTGTGGTTTTGGCCACCCTGAGGGCAGGAGTGTGTACAGCTAGCACATGAAGGCATGTGTTTGGGGAAAGAGCATCGAGTGAGTCGGGCTGGGTTTTTTCAGCCTGTTGTCAGAGTTACTGTTTAAAATGCTGTGCTGGTGCCTCTCCCTCTCTCACTCCTGCCTCTCTGCCTACTTGTGATCTCTCTCTATTTTTTTTTTTTTAAGATTTTATCTATTTATTTATTTGACAGAGAGATCACAAGTAGGCAGAGCAGCAGGCAGGCGGTAGGGGGAAGCAGGCCCCCCGCCAAGCAGAGAGCCCAATACGGGGCTCGATCCTAGGACCCCAAGATCATGACCTGAGCTGAAAGCAGAGGCTTTAACCCACTGAGCCACCCAGGCGCCCTGATCTCTCTCTCTATTAAATTAAGGGGAAAAAATCCAAAAAGGGGCACCTGAGTGGATCAGTGAGTTAAGCCTCTGCCTTCAGCTAAGGTCATGATCTCAGGGTCCTGGGATCGGCCCCGCATCGGGCTCTCTGCTCAGCGGGGAGCCTGCCTCTCCCTCTCTCACTCCTGGATGCCTGGGTGGTTCAGTCAGCGAGGTGTCTGCTTCTGGCTCAGGTCACGATCCCGGGGTCCTGGAGTCGAGTCTCACATCTGTCTGCTTCTCCCTCTCCCTCGGCCTGCCGCTCCCCCTGCTTGTGCTCTCTCTCTCGCTCTTTTTCTGTCAAATAAATAAAATCTTTTTAAAATAAATTTTAAAAATAATAAAATGCTGTGGTGAGGTCCCCTGTCAGGTCCCAGGACCCTGTTCTGGGAAGAGTTCTGGGCGTCTGGATGTCTCGTGCGGGCCATCGGCATTCAGTGTGCTGTCGCGCTCATCTTCCCCGCCGCTGCTCGTCGATTCTAAAGCAGACTCCCCTGTGCTCCTTCCCTGCTAGCTCTTCGTCTCATGACCTGTCGGGCCCGTGGGAGCAGTCGAACCTGCAGCGAACCTCGGACCATTTCAGCTCGCTCGGGAGTGTCGACAGCCTGGACCAGCCTTCCCACCACTACCCCTCCGGACGCCTGTCTGCGGCCAAGTCCAACAGCAGCATCGACCACCTGGGCGGCCAGAGCAAGCGGGACTCGGCCTACGGCTCCTTCTCCACCAGCTCCAGCACGCCTGACCACACCCTGCCCAAGGCCGACGCCTCCTCCACAGAGAACATCATCTACAAAGTGGGCCTCTGGGAGGCCTCCAAGCCAGGTGGCAGCCGGCAGGGCCAGGCTGCCAGCGATGCTCCGGGCCTGGAGGAGAGGCTCGGGTACTTCCCAGCCCGGGTCCCCTGTGACAGCCGCAAAAGCCCCAGGCCGGAGGACAGTCCTGAGGCCAAGCTGGCCACCGCCGGGAGGTCAAATTTTGGGCCCGTCTGGTATGTCCCTGAGAAGAAAAAAGCACCTTCGTCCCCTCCTCCGCCCCCTCCCCCTCTCCGCAGTGACAGCTTCGCAGCCACCAAGAGCCACGAGAAGACCCAGGGCCCTCCATTTTCAGAGGCGGCCAACGCACAGCACTTTCTGGGCCTGACTCGGGCCCAGCCCCGCAGCGACTGGAGAACAGAAGCTGCCGATCCGTGGAGGCCAGTGCATCCCAGTGGCAGGAGAGCCGTCGGGAGCTCGGACTGCGTGCCGGACGTCCCCCTGGACGGAGGAGTGCTGCCCTCCGACCACAGGGCCGGCGGCCTCCCAGGGGCCCCCGGCCGGCTGCAGGCCTCCCTGTCCAGCACAGATGTGCGCTTCCCGCCGTCTTCCCACGGCTGCCAGCACCCACGCCAGTACAGTGACGACAGCCCCTTCTCCCACGAGGGCCCCAGGGCCGCCACGTCGCTGAGGGAACAGCCCCGCCTGGCCTTCCCCGGGAGCCGCCAGGAGCCGCCTGCTGGCCGTTTCCAGGACGACAGCCCCCCTCAGGTCAGGTGGCCCAGTGCCACCAACCAGAAGGGGGACGGCGGCGGGCAGAGCCGCTACTACTGTGTGACTAGCAGACATTGCCCGCAGGGGAGCACACAGGCGGCATGGCTGCACGAGGAGGCCTGGCAGCCTGACGTGGTCCTGGGCGCCCCCGAGTACCCTGCCTCCCACCCGATGGGCCAGAGGCCCCGGTGCTCCCTGCTGCAGCCCGAGGTGGCCGCAGGCCCCCCCGAGAGAGACGGGAGTGACCCAGGGGACCGAGGGGCAGAGGGCCGCTCCGTAGCATGTGAGGACACAGAGGGAGCCAGGCCCGTGGCGAAGGCCGGAGCGAGGGGCTCTGCGGATGGCTTCGCATGGGCGGACGGCGAGAGCAGCCAGATCTCCCGCCAGAAGACCCCCATGCTGCACTCGCTGACGCGGGAGGGGACGCGGCGGCCCGAGAACGGGCAGGAAACCCACACAGAGAGGCCGCCCCCGACAGATGCCCCCGGGGGCAAACCGACACGGAGGAGTGACCGGTTCGCCACCACCCTGAGGAACGAGATCCAGATGCGACGGGCCAGGCTACAGCAGAGCAAGAGCACGGTGGCGCTAACCGGGGCAGGGGGCGTGGCGGGGGAGGCCGCCGGCTGGGGGATGCAGCACGGGGCTGCCACCAGCGCCACCCCAGAAGGGTCCTTCACGGGCACCTACAGAGACCACGTGAAGGAGGCCCAGGCCCGGGTGCTCAGGGCCACGTCGTTCAAGCGCCGTGACTTGGAGCCCAGCGCAGCCGATCCTTATGCAGGGTCACCGGAGCACCGGGCTGAGGACCACGGCACCGGTCCGGACCCCGTCCCCCGCGTCTGGGAGGGGGGCCCGGCCAAGCCATCCCCGTCGGGAGCAGGCGGGCCGCACGTTCCCCGCATCGGAGGCCGCAAGCGGTTCACGCTGGAGCAGAAGCTGAAATCCTACTCCGAACCAGAGAAGATGAACGAGGTGGGGCTCTCGGGGCACGAGCGCCCTCAGCAGCACCCCGGGACATCCGACGAGACACTTGGCACGTTCGCCGACCGATGGAAGTTCTTTGAGGAAACCAGCAGACCTGTTCAGCAGAGACCGGGGCCGAACCCAGCGCTCTGTGGTTTCCCGAAGGAGAGGCTGGAGAGGCCGCAGACAGCAGGCCGCGGGTACGAGGGTGCAGAGCCTTGGTTCCAGAAGCGGGCCCGCACCACCTCCTTTGGAGAGCACCCCAGTGGTCATGGAAAAGCGGGGAAGGTCGGAAAATGGGAACCGCCCCAGAGACTCGGGACGTTTGCTGAGTACCAAGCGTCTTGGCGGGAACAGAGGCCAGCTCTAGAAGGCAGGAGCTCCGGGCGGTACCACTCAGCCGACGACATCCTGGACGTGGGTCTGGAGCAACACGAGAGGCCGCAGTACGTTCACGGACGGTCCCGGTCATCGCCATCCACGGACCTCTACACGCAGGTAAGCCTCGGGCCGCAAGCGAGGGGGCTGTCCCCCGCCTGCCGTCCTAATCACTCAGAGAGGAGGCCCCGAAATAGAACGGCCCGAGTCAGTGTGACGTGTGCCCAGCGGTTTGAGCACCCATGTGCTGTAGCCCTTCTGGCGTGGCCCTGTGGGAAAGGTCCCTGGGGACAAGTCAGGACATTCGTGACCCCTAGAGGGCCATCTTGGCGTGCAACTCTCGAGTCCCTAGCCGTCTCCTCCTCTGTCACTACAGCTGTCTTTCCCCAGGTGAACGTGCCCCAGCCTTAACACTACGCAGAGAATTTGGGGGGGGTCCTAGAAAATGGCTGCTTCTCCTCTGAACCAGAAAGTGGTACTTTGGGGAAGTGTAGGGCGGCCTGTCTTCAAGCCTTCAGACCATTTACAGTTTTTAGTGTTTGTTCTTTTCATTTTTTCAGGTTTTTTTTTTTTTTCCCAAATTTTCAGAGATTGCTCCAGGGCCGATGTAAGTTAGCACGCGTGCATTAAACTGTTGCACTTTTCAGTCAGGTGAGAGTTCTGACGGTCAGGGGAACGTTAAGCTTGCTGGAACAACGGAGTACTCAGAGCCATAGTCAGAGTCCGTGCCACGCGATCCCTCCCTCTCTCTGCCTGTTCCGCCTCTTTTTTTTTTTTTTTTTTTAAGATTTTATTTATTTATTTGCCAGACAGAGATCACAAGTAGGCAGAGGCAGGCAGAGAGAGAGAGGAGGAAGCAGGCTCCCTGCTGAGCAGAGAGCCCGATGTGGGACTTGATCTCAGGACCCTGGGATCATGACCTGAGCTGAAGGCAGAGGCTTTAACCCACTGAGCCACCCAGGCGCCCCCCCTGTTCTGCCTCTTAAACCTATCTCTGTGTTTCAGAGAAAAGGTTTGCAGGGCGCGATGCGGTTTCTTTTCCCAAGAAAAAGTCACGGGCTCAGGACGCGACAGTGTGTCTGTGTGTATAAGAAGGGTGGCCTATTTGTCCGTGGCGCCCCTGAGCTGACAGGCCTACCACCACCGCCTGTGTGGCTCTCTGTCGTGGCTGGGTCCCAGCCCGCGGCCCGCGAGGCCTGACCTCGGAGCCTCCCACGCTTGCTCAGGCCAGAGAGAAGAGCCCCGGACTCTGCCCAGTGCTAGGGCTTGGGGCTTTGCCGCAGCGAGCTGTCACCGGCTGTGTGCAGGCTGGTTTCTGTCTCATTTCCGCTTGGGCCGGCTGTGTTGCGTGGCTCCACGGGCCTCCCTCTGGCTTCCCGCCCCCTGCCCGGGACAGACGTGGACTCATGGTCTGGTGCATTCGTTTTGACAGACCGGTTTGGAGAGCTGAGCCAGCCGGCCCCGTGGCCGAGCGTCAGCACGGGACGGCAGGCTGCGTCACTGCCTTCGTGGTCCAGGCCCGCAGGGCAAACCCACAATGAGGGGGTTCGTAATAACAGACGTCGTACAGGAGGCGGCTTGGTGACTCGGTGTCTCACTGTGCTGCTCTTGGCAGGAAGCTGCCATCGGACCGCAGCAGCCCGTGGGGGACACTGGTGAGCGCAGAGAACGTTCCTCCGCAGTCTGGGCCGAGGAGGGACAGCCCCATCCGAGGTAGGTGAACTTTGGGTGTGGGGTTGCGGAGAGGACGTGTCGGGGGTAGCCTTCTTTGTGGCGGCTGGGCGCCAGTGAGCATGACAGGGCATGTTTGTGGCCAGAGCCGGACGGGCCGCCAGCAGCTGTGGATTGCGGCGTGCTCGGTGCGGGCGGCGCGTCCTAGGCAGAGCCCGCGGGCCGGCACCACTGCCGGGATCAGGTTCCCTGGGCCCAAACACCTTTGGGGCGTCCTCGGGGTGCAGAATGGCTGCTGGGTTTGCTGGACAGCGAGCTTCTTTATCTGGAGACGATGAGAACTCTGGTGTCGCGTGCGGGAATGGAACGCTTCCTGCAGACCGCGGGATCAGGGGTGTGCTGGGCCGCTCAGGCAACAGGTCCACGTTGGGAATCACCCGGACGGGTTGTCAGGAAGGAACAAGCCAGGTTTTCTCAGCGGGGCTTCTTTTCAGCCTGAAAATAGAAACGAATTCCGTGGGGCCCTCGGAGGGTCAGAGCATCTTACGGAACGGTGGATGCCCGAGAGCAGGGCGCTTCCGGGCCGTGTGCTGTACGTAGTTCTAAAACGCAGCCAGTGTGGCTGTTCAGCTGTAGTGAGGATGGATGGATACGTGGATGGACAGACAGACTGTCATCTCGCCCTTGACACGCGTGAGGAGGGAGGGAGGGGAAAAGCGTAGATGCTCTAGGACCTGTGGGGTCCCCTTATTTTAAAAGGGCTGATAGAAGCATGGAAATAAATGTACACAGTTGGGTCAGTGGATTTTTCCGTTGCTTTGAAGAATGTCTAGTGATGGGTATGATATTCAGAACCTCATAAGGTTCAGGTGCAGAAATATCCAATTTAGATGTTTGCTTTTAAGGGCCTTCTATAACGGGCTTTAGTTTCGTTGGGCTGTAAACTTGAGTGCTGTTGGCTGTAAGCGAGAGTATCCAGTCTTTACGCAGCCCCGCGGGACAAGAGTGGCATTTTGTGTAGGAGGTCCCTGCAGTTCACCGTCTGCGTGGCTGAGACCAAGCCTCCCCGGCTAAGAACGAACGCCGGGCGAATCATGCACCTACCGCACGCAGCCATTTCTGAGAAACACAATCAGCACTTTATTCCCAGAGCTGCTGCGTGAGTCCGCGCCCAGCCCCAGCTGTCCCCGTCTCGCCCAGCCCGCTGCCCGGCGCTGCCACTGTCACGTCACGAGGGGGCTCAGTGCCCTCTCGCTCATGTGGATGCCGCGTGTGTCTGTGCACCTGCCCTGGGCACGGCCCTGCCACCGCGGGGGCGTAGCCCCTGCTGTGAACGGAGGCCTCCCGGGCAGCCAGCAGCAGCCCCGTGGGTGCATGCCGGTGCATGTGCGTGTGCATGCGTATGCACGTGCTGTCAGCGGCACTGTCAGTAGCCACAGGCTCACGAGCAGCAGCAGGGGGACCACAGGCTTCCTGTATCCCAGCACGTGCACGAGCTCTCCGAAGAAATTGGGACCGGAGCCTTCTGCTTTCGCGCTGCACAGCCGGCGATCTGTAGAATTGCGTGTGCGTTCAGAGGGTGGTGAGGCTCCTTGAAATTCCAGAACAGAAAGCCATTTTCCGCTTTTCTCACAGAATGTTTGTTTTTTCACGTATCGGTAAGAAATCCTGTACCTAAAACATGAAATCTGGGAATAAAAGAAATGAAAATTCAGGTCAAGGACTGTCTCTTTGCCCACTGCAACCGAAAGCCTGTAATGCAAACATTTAAAGACGCCTGATGTTTTACATAAATTTAAAACAATGTAAATGTGTATAAAAAAATAGGAATTACTGAGGCACCTAATCAACTCAGTCAGTACGGTGTGCAATTCTTAATCTCCAGGTTGTGAATTTGAGCCCCATGCTGGACACAGAGATTACTAAAAAAATAAAATCTTAAAAAAAAAAAAAAAGGATTACTGATCTGATAAGTGGTACAGGATAGTGAATGGTTTTTGTTTTTGTTTTTTGAAAGATTTATTTATTTATTTGACAGAGATCACAAATAGGCAGAGAGGCAGGCAGAGAGAGGGGGAAGCAGGCTCCCTGCTGAGCAGAGAGCCCGATGCAGGCCTCGATCCCAGGACCCTGAGATCATGACCTGAGCTGAAGGCAGAGGCTTTAACCCACTGAGCCGCCCAGGTGCCCCAGTGAATGTTTTTCATTGTAATCTGCTGAGACAACAGAATAGCATGGAGATAAGAGTTACCTGTCCATTCACATCACATGGAGAACATTTTTGTGAGGTTCAAGATTCTGTCCTGTGTGAAGATACGGAGGACAAAGGTTCTGCTCCCAAAGGACCTCACCATGTCAGAGGGAAGGCGAGACACCAGTACTTACCGTGAAAGTCATGACACATAATGAGAATTTTTGTAAAAAATTATGTGGTGCTTCCGAATCTTGGCGGAAAGACGGCGAGATGACTTCTGCCTGAGTACTGGGCAAGACAGGTAGTGTCTGATCCGAGAGGAGGCCAAAGCCAGGAGAGCAGATCCCACTGCGTTTGCTTACTTATAACTTTTTCTGTGGCAAGCAGCCCCCTTTACCCACCCACCCCCGGCCTCACCCCCCAGCTTCTCCTGTTTTCTCCCAGGTTTTGCACCAGCTCTCTGAGCTTAGTCATGACCGGCGGGAGTCTGCTTCCTGCCAATTCCCCCTGCCCCGACTGGGGTACCTCATAAGCTGGATGGAGCAGCTCGCTCGGGCTGTCCTAACCAAATGCCTCAGACTAGGCAGCATCGACAATGGGAATTTATTTTCTCAGTCTTCTGGAGGCCAGAAGCCTAAGATCAAGGGGCAAAGGGTCAGCGGCTTTGGTTTCTTCCAGGGCTTCTCTTCACAACTGGCACATCGCCACCTCCTTCTGGTGTCCTCGTGTGGCCTTCCCTTGGTGTGTCTCTGCCCAGTCTCTTGTAAGGACACCATTGAGACTGGATGAGGATTCACCCTGATGACTTCATTTTACCTTACTTATTACCTCGTTAATAACCCTGTCTCCAAATAGTCACATTCTGAGGTCCTGGGGATTAGGACTTCATCTTAGAAATTTGGGGGGGATTCAGTGACTCCATAACCCTGGGGAGAATCTCCTTTCTGCCTTATGCCTTGGAATCAGTGTGTCAGCTGCCTCGGTGCTTTTGGGAAGTGTCATCCTGTCATTGAACTGCTGAGGTCACACCTGATGTGGGGGCATTTGAAACAAAAGGAAGAGGGAGGCTGCCATGCTCGAGTGTGGCTGGTGAAGAGGGGAGTTCAGCTAAACCTCTCTGGAGGGCTTTTGGGGGGCACATAACCAAGCCTTGCTGTTGCAGGCACCTTGTGATTCAGTGATTGCCCTGTTAAGCGTCCACCTTCTGAATATGTGGCCGTGGTGTGAGGAGGTGGGGACTCGGACACTCACCTGGGAGATGTATGCGTGCACCTCTCCTGCTTCTCACAGAGCCACCCCTACGCGGTCTGCTGGTCTTCCTGCCTGGATGGCTGCTAGAGCCTCCGAACAGAGCAGAGATGGCCATCCTGTCTTTGCTGCTCTGGCACCCCCTGTGCAGGACTCCTATCTGAGCCACAGTTTCCCTGGTCACCTTACTGCACAGGGCAAGGCTCACCTCCCCCTGGGCAACACATTGCTCTCTGAGGAGCTCTGCTTTGCCTCTCTGAGATCAAGTTAAAGCCTTCTTCATCCAAGCTTTCATCATCTCCAGGCTGGACCATGCCTGATACCTCCTTGCTGGTCTTGGAATAGAAATTAAATGATAATTGTCCCCATTCTCAAACAATGCAACAGCTTCTGGTTAGACTTGGAATAAAATGCAAGCGCCTGACCATGACCTGCAAGGCCCTTTGTGGCCCTCTTCGGGGCAGCCTTTATCATACTTTCCTTTTCCCATCCAGTCCCAGGACTCGTTGCCACCTTTCCATCCCTTGAACAAGCCAAGTTCATTTCTCCCTCCGGGCCTGATGGTTATTTAAAGGCTGTTCTTGAAATACCACAAGCCTACCTCGCAACACCTACCTAGCAAATGGCAACTGGGTGTTCTTGCTCAGCTGGGGGAGAGGGCCTTGTGTAAGCACAGTGACTGGAAGGTGGATGGACCAGTTGGCAAGTGGATGAATGGAGATATTTGTGGGTGGTGGTGGGTAGATGAATAGATGGATGGGTATCCACCCAACAGCCCTTGGTTCAGTCCTTGGTTTTGGCAAATAATGATCCGTGTTGGTACATTCCATGTGCTGAACTTTTATGTAACAGTTTAGTTTACACAACAGCAAAGGAAATGGGCTTGTCTTTCTGTCCTGGCATAAATTCAGAATCAAGACAAACATGTCAACGTGCATTTATGTGGTAGTGGCCTTGTTTTCCAGCATCCTATTTTAAAGCTTGCAAGAAAGCTAAGTTGTGCTCTGGTCAATTCTTGCTCTTGAGTTTGAGAGTTCAGTGAGTACTGTGTTCAGGGAGGCTCTGGTAGACCAAGGGAGAAGGGAGATCTGGGGGTGGAGCGCGGTGGCTGTGGGTGCTGGCAGGTTCCATCTTCATAGCTGCCTTGCGGGCATTTCCACCCCCGCCTTTGGGAGCTGCTGCCAGCGGGCTGGCACTGACCTGCAGGCTTGTATCTTGTTGGGACAGATGAGCGAGGGGGAGGAGAGTGAGAATATATCCCGAACCGCAACAACATGTAAAATTGAATCCGTATGGAATCGAGCTCGTTAGGGAAGACGTGGTGCTTCAGTATAAAATTCATAAACAAACTAAACCGTGGGGGGTCACCTTCCTCTATGTTTTCCCTCAGTGTGTGCAGAGGTGAATGCAAAGACGGATTTGTCAGTTAGACAAGCTTCGTACAAACAGATTTAAAAGTAAGAGACACTGTCCAGCCAAACTCTGCCCCTCATTTGCGGCTTTCAGGAAGACATTTGCTTTTCCTGGCCCTCAATTAGCTAAGGGGCAATTGCAGCTTTCCATTCTGAACTGCTTACAAAGCGAGCGCCGGTGCAGGCACAGACTAGGCGACACTCCCGCTGGGACGTTTTGCAGGGCGGAGCCAGCCTGAGGCAGAGCCCGCCCAGGAGGTGGTGGCGGTGCGACGAGTGCTAGTCGACCTGCCTGGGACCTCCCTCCGGCAGAGGAGGACAATGCCGGGCAGGGGTGGTGGGGGCCGGGGAGGGAGGAGGGGGTGTGACTGCAGTTCTCCCTGAGGCTGGGAGAGCCACGTGGCTTTACCAACCGCGGGATCGGGGCTAGAGCCCGAGCACACATTGGCTTCCAGGCTGCTCTGGCCTGGCGGCTTCACGTTATTTGGAAAGCGGCGTGTGTGGGTTACAGGGCTTGCGGCTGGGGCTGCTGGAGGGAGCCGGAGCCCGCACTGCAGGAAGAGGCGTGCGGGCGGAGGGCAGGCGGTACTCCGTGCGCCGAGCACTGGGGGGCGGCCCCGGGGGAGGGACGGAGACTCGAACGGACCGCAGACCCAACTTCCGGGTTCCGGGTTCCGGCCTCTCCAAGAGCCGCAGGCGGAAGGCAACCTCGGCCGCCGGAACTGCGGCGCTCGCGTAACTTCCGGCGCTCCCCCGGGGAGACCGTGTAGCCCCATGGGCAGCTGCGCCTGCGCCCGTGGTGGACGCCCGAGCTGGCGGGTCAGCCCCGGGACCCGACAGCAGGCCACGGCCGCCGCTTCCCAGATGGGAGAGCCCTCCGCAGCTGTCCTGATGCATTAACCCTGCGCACGTTTACCCTTTATCTCCTCTGTCCACTTCACAGCTCTCTTCAGAGCTCAGGCCCTTGTCAGCCGGCCTTGGTTGAGTTTGCACCTAAAGAGACTCATCCGTGTTTCTGCCTTTCTCCAGAAATCCACCCAAACACACCGAGACCCGTCTCCTCTCCATTTTTCCAGCTCTCCTAGGCTGTATTTGAGGGCCGAGATGGCCCGGGGAGCACCCACTCACTCAGCCGTTCGGCTTCCCACCCTCCTTAAATTGCTGCTGTTCATATCGTCAAAGGCATTGGCTAAGTCCGCTCTATGCCCTTTGAGGATAATCTTTGTTGCCTTTTGACTTTTGTGCGCTCTTCTGGTTGCTAGTGTAGTTAGGTGCTTTCCATCTTGGCTCAGGAACCAGGCTGTGAAGTATCCCGCCTCCAGTTCCTGTTCTTCCACTGGGACTGAATGTGGCGCTCTACCGACTATTAAGTTGGCTTTCTTGACATGAGTGGGTGAAGCCAAATGTGTAAAACCTCCGTGATCAACCCATGTTTGAAGTATATGCACATCTCAGGACGCCTAAGTGGAACTGTCCCTTAAGCTTCCAACTCTTGATTTTTTCTCAGGGTGTGATCTCTGAGTCCGCAGGTCCAGCCCCCCTCCTGGGCTCACACTCAGTGTGGAATCTGCTTGAGATTCTCCTTCTGTCTCTGCTCGTCCTGCTGGTGCTCTGTCTCTCTCAAATAAATAAATAAATTTTTTTAAAAGATTTTATTTATTTATTTGACTGACAGATCACAAGTAGGCAGAGAGGCAGGCAGAGAGAGGAGGAAGCAGGCTCCCTGCTGAGCAGAGAGCCCGATGCAGGGCTCCATCCCAGGACCCTGGGACCATGACCTGAGCGGAAGGCAGAGGCTTTAACCGGCTGAGCCACCCAGGCGCCCCTCAAATAAATAAATGAATCTTAAACATATGTACATCTTATCCATAAATTGTGTTCCCTCCCTTGCAGAAGGTACAGCCTATGAAAGGGCATGGCTGTGTCCTCCTAGGATGGTAATGAGACTAAGCATTGAGCAAAAGTGGACATTCTAGAATAATGGTAGACTGCAAACTTGCTTCACAGAGAGGGGCAAGGTTTGGGCAAACAAGGTCATCGGGGATGACACAGTAGGCGGCTGAATCCGTGCGTTCCTTCTACACTTGTCTACCCCCAAGGCACCTTCAGTATCTTGCATTTTTAGAAACTTTGGAAAGGAGGCACCAGTTGCAGGCAGCTACTTTGGGGCCAGGGGAAGGCAGCTTAATTGCAACAAGGTTTTCCTTTGTTCTTTTTCCTTTGTTGGTGTTTATTTTTATGTTAGAACTCTGAAATCATTGTGTGTGCTGAAGACCATCAGGGAGTGTCAGGCCCACTGATGCTGAGCTCCCTCACAAGGTGCCTGTGAGGACTGGACAGCCACCTGGTTCTCTGTTCTACCTTCTCCCCCTTAAAATCCACAGGCTTGTAGATACCTGTACACAGGGCTACAGTGGTTCGTCTTTGTCTGTGAGGTTACTCTAAATTACTTACCTTTTTTTATGGGATTGTAATGATTTATTTAATAGTAAGACTCACATAACCTAAAATTTACTATTTGAATGTGTATCATTGAGTGACACTTAGTATATTCGTGTTAGGCAGCCATCACTACTATGTAGTTCCAGAACATTTTGTCACCCCAAAAGAAAATCACCTACCCACTGAGCAGGGATTCTTGAACTGACTTGACTTTCTTTAACTTGAAAGATAACTTGAAGTGGTTTTCTCTGTGCATCAAGAATATGCCTTACTCAAACACGGTCGCCATCAGTTGGATGGGAGATGGATGTTTGGCTATCAGAACTTATTTCCCAGACTCAAAGTATTAAGTGGTTGTCAGATTCTTGCAGCTAGTCAATTTAACACATAAATTTGCTGACGGTCCACACATCTGAATTAAAAAAGGAAAACAGGTCTGCAAGTCACCTGTTGCCCTTAAGCAATCTAAAGTGCATCCAAATATTTCTTTTTTTTTTTTTTAAGGGTTTTATTTATTTATTTGACAGAGAGAGAGAGATCACAAGTAGGCAGAGAGGCAGGCAGAGAGAGAGGGGAAAGCGGGTTCTCTGCTGAGCAGAGAGCCTGATGTAGGACTCAATCCCAGGACCCTGAGATCATGACCTGAGCCAAAGGCAGAGTTAACCCACTGAGCCACCCAGGTGCCCTGCATCCAAATATTTCTAAATCTTTGTTAAACCCCCACGTCCCCCAAGAATTCATAGAAGACCGCACAGAGCCAGGAGCATGTCTTATGTCTGGGCCCACACCCCCATCCCTAGTAGCGCTCTTTCCTCCCACTCCCAGTACAGAAACCATCACCACCTCCACCAGGATTCAGAGGAAGGGAAGATGAAGGAGGACACGGGCATGGATTGCGGCAGTGGTAGCCTGAGAATTCTCTCTAGTTCAAGTTTTCTCAAACAGCATTTGCAGCATATTCTTGGGAATATGCATGTTGTCCTCGTGAGTGTAATTTTCCGTCTTTGTTTCCATATTAACCCTTAAGTTTATAACAGGATATTTTGATGGTTTGCAAGACCACACCTGGTACGTGCGGCAGTGTCTCCTTGCCAGCGCTAATAACATCGCTGTCCCCGGCTAAGAGGAAAGGATTTGTCCACACTCTCACGCAAACCAAACTCTGTCTCTAGATGAGGGAAGAGACAGCCAGGTGCCAGTCTCTCAGAGCTCTGTGACCTGTCTTTAGAAGAAAAGGGATGGATGAAATTAGTCCTTCTGTGGCATCTGGGAAACTGCAGTAGCTGAGATTGGGGACCGCAGGAGAAACAGCTCATTCCTAGGAAAACCCCGTCACTTGTCACGTTAAACATTTGCTTTATGGTTTTGTTCTTATATAATTGTAAGTGTGTTTTGTATTTCCTAGCCTAAGAGATGTGAAAATAAGGAAAATAAAATGTTTTGTATTTAGACATATTTCACAATACAGTAAAAAATAAAGCCATACACTGCATGATTCCGTATGTAGGCAGAATCTATAGAGACAGAAAGTAGATTCATTTGCTAAGAATTAAGGGTTGGGGGGAATGGGAATGACTGCTAGAGTTTGGTATGGAGTTTCTTTGGGGGGTGATGAAAATATTCTGGAATTAGATAGTACTGATGGTTGCATAACTGGTGAATATACTAAAAATTACTGAATTTTGTATACTTTCATAGGGTAATTTTATGGTATGCAGTACCATAATAATGGTACCAGTTTTTGTTTTATTTTTTTAAGATTTTGTTTATTTATTTGACAGACAGAGATCACAAGTAGAGGGAGAGGAGAAAGCAGGCTCCCTGCCGAGCAGAGAGCCCCATGCAGGGCTCGATCCCAGGACCCTGGGACCATGACCTGAGCCGAAGGCAGAGGTTCTAACCCACTGAGCCACCCAAGCGTCTCTTAAAGATTTTTATTTATTTGACAGAGACACGTATCCCTGTCTTTGACATGGATCATTTGTGCGCTTGAAGAATTCCACAAATAAAAAGGGAACAGAACAAGATAAGTACCCTAGCACTTCCATTCCAGAAGATCTCTGTCCCCCAGCCTCTCAGGTAGTCTTGGTCAAACCTTAAGCCCTTCCCGAATCTCTTCACCTAACGTGGCATGCCAGACTTTATAGCCTGAGGGTGCCTTCCCTACCCCACGCCACCACTGCAAGGCAGAACATCACAAAGGAGCTGTGGTCAGAACTCTCTACTCCCACGCTGTGAAGGAGCCACGGCCACGCCTAGTTGGGTGGACAGAGTAAACTCCTGAAGTCCGACTGCCGCCCCGGAGACAAGTAAAACAAAGACAAGAGAAATGGATCTTATTTTTGCAAGAGAATCATAAAAAGCCTCTCTATGGGGCGCCTGGGTGTCTCAGGTCGTGATCCCAGAGTCCTGGGCTCGAGCCCCGCATTAGGCTCTCTGCTCAGCAGGGAGCCTGCTTCCCCCACTCTCTCTGCCTGCCTCTCTGCCTTCTTGTGATCTCTGTCTGTCAAATAAATAATATACTTGACAAGTATTTCTTTTGTTTTTTTAATACTTATTTTTTTATTTGACAGAGATCACAAGTAGGCAGAGAGGCAAGTGGAAGCAGGCTCCCTGCTGAGCAGAGACATCCCCCACCCCTACGGGGCTGGATCCCAGGACAGCAGGACCATGACCTGAGCCGAAGGCAGAAGCTTTAACCCACTGAGCCACCCAGGCGCCCCTAAACATAGCTTTTTTTAAAAAGCTTACTTGTTTTTTATAAAGCTGGTGTTTTTTTAATTTTTATTAATTTTTGAAGATATTATTTATTTATTTGACAGAGAGAGAGGGATCACAAGTAGGCAGAGAGGCAGGCAGAGAACGAGATCACAAGTAGGCAGGCAGGAAGAAAGGGGGAAGCAGGTTCCCTGCCGAGCAGGGAGCCCGATGTGGGGCTCAATGCCAGGACCCCAGGACCATGACCTGAGCCGAAGGCAGAGGCTTTAACCCACTAAGCCACCCCTATGACAAGTATTTCTAATGTAAAGTCTCCAAAGCATTAAAATAGCACAAGCAATGTAAATGAGTGTCTTAGATCCCCTGATAATTATGCCTACTGTAGTAAACATGGGTGTATGAAAACCCAGATTACTAATCTGAGTGTTGTAAAAGTGCTTTCTCTTTGGAAATAATACACTGAGGGCATTCTTTAAAAGTCCTCAAGCACAGGCAGCCCGAGGTGTTGTTTCCCAGTACCTTCTGTAATCAAAGTACCCAGTACTGCGTGCAGTGGATGGCTGGGTTTAGGCCCTGGTGGAGGATATACAGAATGAGCCTGGAACATCTTGTAATGCCAAAAAGTAAGGGAGAACTAAACCCAACGAGCCCAACAGTAAGGATATGTCAAAGGGACTCAGAGCTTCCTGTGACCGGAGTTGAAGCAGGTGCAACAAAAAAATAAGTAGTGTTAGATTATGAGCCTGTGTATAAATTAAATATTCCTGAGTCCATACTGATCTACATGTATGATCGAATAAATAAGTGGAGAGAAAAGAGACCAAAAAATTCCAGATAATCTGTGTAGATCCTCTGCCTTCCTGGAGGTGTATGGGTAACCTCCTTCCAGAGAGGGCAGAGTGGCAAGGAGGAGGGAGAGAAGGCGCTGATGATGGAGAAACTGACCGAGGCTAACCCCTGCCAGGCGATGCACGGAGAGCAGCTGCATTGACAGCCTGACCTTTGAGATCCTATGAGAATGGCACTTTTTACCTTTGTGATTTCCCCAACATCTGTAATCATATAGATAGATGCTTATAAATCTATAATCTGACCAAATCTATAATCCTGACCAAAACATCAGACTAATCCCAGTCGAGAGACATTCTGCAGTGCCCGACAGTGCTCCTCAGCGTTGTCAAGGGCATCCAGAACAAGGAAATTCTGGGAAGCTGTTCCTTAGGGGAAGCCAAGGAGATGTGACAACTAAATGTAATGTTCCCTTGACAGGGTCCTGGAACAGAAGAAGGACATTAAGTAAAAAAAATATCTGAATCAAGTGTGGACTTTAGTGAATATTAATATCCCCAGATTGGCTCATTAATTGTAACAAATGTTACCACACTAAGGTGTAAGGTGTTAACTGTCGGGGAGACCAGGTGTTGGCTATAATCAGAACTTCCTTCTTGTAAGGAAGATTACTCATTTAAAATTGTAATTTTAATCCCAGGGTACTGGGATCGAGCCCCGCATCGGGCTTTCTGCTCAGCGGGGAGCCTGCTTTCCCCCTTCTCTCTGCCTGCTGCTCTGCCTACTTGTGATCTGTCTCTCTGTGTCAAATAATAAATAAATAAAATCTTTAAAAAATAATAGGGTGCCTTCATGGCTCAGTGAGTTAAACCTCTGCCTTTGGCTCAGGTCATGATCTCAGGGTCCGGGGATCGAGCCCCACATGGGACTCTCTGCTCAGCAGGGAGCCTGCTTCTGCCTCCACCTGCCTCTCTGCCTACTTGTGATCGATCTCTCTCTCTCTCTGTGTCAAATAAATAAATAAATTCTTTTAAAAACCATAATAAATAAAAATTGTAATTTTTTGAGATTTTTATTTATTTTTTTTAAGATTTTATTTATTTATTTGACAAACAGAGATCATAAGTAGGCCGATCCCAGGATCCTGAGATCATGACCCAAGCCGAAGGCACAGGCTTAAACCACTGAGCCACCCAGGTGCCCCGAGATTTTATTTTTAAATAATTTCTACACCCAGCGTGGGGCTTGAACTCAGAATCGTGAGATCAAGAGTCCCATCTCTACTGACTGAGCCTGCCAGGTGCCCCTAAAATCATATTCTTACAATGCATGTTGAGTTATTCAGTCTGTAAATAGCAGGAACATGCCTTTTGAGCAGTGAGTGTGGTGAAATACCTAATCAGCCATCAGATTCTTACCTGATGTGTGTTATGTGGATGACCTTAACCCTGCACTAAGGGTTAAGGTCACCGAGATAGCCCGGGGCAGATGGTGCCCTTTCTTAGGAGGAGGATTGTGTCCTTAGTGGAGTAATCAGTGGAGATGAGAAGTTGTAGGAAGAATGTAAGCTTTGGGGTTGAAGACACAGGTTCAAATTCTCGTTCTTCTTTTCACTGTGATTGCATCAGGCTACCTAAGTTAATAACCTCATGTCCCCGGCTGACGAGATACCATAGCAACCTTCCTTGCAGACTGCTCTAAGTGCTGACTGGGTATAACATTCAAGCACGGTGCTTAAGATCAAGCAGGTGTGGAAAAAAAGGAAAAGTCGCTCTTATAAATAGAGCCGTAATCTAGGACATACTGCAGGGTAGCCTGTGTCACTTGATTAAATGAGCAAGGCTCGGAAATCATGAATTCAGAAGAGGCTGACAGAAGAAGGTTGAAAAGAGAAAACCGGTTCTGAAGGGTAAGCACAAGACAGGGAGGGCTCGGGGCTCTCAGTATGGGAAGGGGCTGTTAGGGACAGCGGTAGGGGGTGCTTTCCGCTTGGGGGTGGCACCGAGGTCTTGGGCTGCTTTAGGAAGGGAGGGCAGGGACTTTAAATACGGATCATTGTGAAGTGACAGGCTGGTAAGTCACAGTCAGCCTGTGACTTCTTTGTCTTCCTCACTGAATGCTTTGCACACAGTAAAACTTCCGGAAATACTTTGTTAGTTGTTGGCTGGATTACGTTCCCAGTGAGTGTGTAATAAACCCAAAAGGACAAATAGGATACAGATAGATATAAATTAGGCTATTCAGTGGGACTTTTTTTCTTTCATTTGTTCCATCTGATTTTATAATGGTTGGATTGAACTGTGTATCACACATACTATGTGATTAGCATAGTTAAATAGTAAAGCTGCGTGAAATGTGTTCTGTGGGCTTTCCTCTATTTTCCCCCTTTTTAAAGTATAAGGAGGAAGACACCCAAGGCTTTGGGGGTTTTAAAAAGGGCAAGTCTTTCGGGGGTCTAAGCATAGAAGCCTTGGGAATGTTCACCCTGAGGTCAGGAGGAGTTGTTTGAGTCTCGGAGGTTAGAGTTGACGGAGCCTGCGTGAACTTGTCCATCACGAGGCGGCAGGCACAGACAGGCCAGCTGCTGTGAGCGTGGCTTTGAGACTCTGTGCCGGAGGCAGCTAGACCCAGGGGCTGCGGCAGAGCGCGGCTGCCGGTCCCTGGAGGAGGCGGACCGCGGCGTTCACGGCCCACCACCACCCAGACGGCAGTGAGCGGGGAGCCGGTAAGCACCTCCTGCATTTGTTCGTAAGGCAGCTCACCCAGGATGGGACTGTCGGCCAGCCCAGCATTTGTAGTTAGAGCGTTTCTTTTGTCCTCCTGTCTTTAAAAGCAGGTTGTCAGCTCGCAGTGCAGTGGGGTAAGATCTGAGGAGATCTGCAGAGATCTCCCTTGTTTATTGTTCTGCCTGAAAATGAAGAAGAATGCAAATCAGGGTCCAGTTCCCAGCTCGAGCCTGCATGCGTGCACGTGTGTGTACGGGCATGTTGCGTGTGTGCCACTTGTGTGCAGATAGATATATGCACATTTTGCAGCTTTGGTCTCTGCAGTTGGCTAGAAGTGCGCTGAAACTAGAAAGCAGTGCCTTTCAGTCCAGCGTTCCGGGCTGCAAGTCGTCGTGCAGGTGTGACCGGTAGCCGTGGCATGTGGGAGCCTTGCTCCACGTGAGAGCTGCAGACCTCTGCCCTCCCTGCGGAAGGCCAGCGTTGCACAAGGATCGTGTTCCTTGTCTGGCCTTTTCTTTTTTTCCATGCCAGTAAGAAATTAGCATTTTCATGACTGAGACCCTGACTGCTGATATTGAAAGGAAATTGGTGAGTCAGCCACATGGAAAAGGGGCAGTTGGCGGGGGGGGGCAAAATCAGGTGTGCATGTTGAGTCATGAAAAAAATGCTCTGTGGGTAAATTCACACATAGCCTGATTGCTAATTGCAGTGAAAACATCTCACTGGAGAACATGGAATCAGTGTGGTTCTGGGTGTTTTCCAGTTCTTAGATTTTGCTCTCTCATGTGATAGTGACAGCTGAGAGGCATGTCGTCTCTTTACAGGTTTCAGCAGACATGTGCTATGAATCTTTTTTTTTTTTCTTTGACCTTTTGTATCATAAAAGAAACATCTGTGGCCGTATTTCTGATTGATGGAAATGCTTTGCCTTTACTGATGGAGGCTTTTGTGTGTGGAGGGAGGATGCCATTTTCTGAGAAATTGCTGCATGTGTGTGTGTGTGTATCTGTGTGTGCATACACACGCACACACACGCATCTGCTGATGGGTCTGCATTTACGGACTCAGGGTAGCAGTTATTTTAAAATGCATGTGTTTAAAAAAAATGCACGTGTTCGCGGTCATGCTGGTGAGAAGGAAAAAGGAAAAGGAGTTGGAAGAAAGCTTTTCAGAAATCTGCCTGACAGCATTTATAATTAAATAATTAGAGACCCTTACACATTGAAGACTTACAGAATGAATGAATGAAACATGTCACATAAAATATTGGAAAATTTGGTACGGATTGGCTGGCCGGCTGGCCTTTTTTCCTTGCAAAGCAGAATCTTTGAGGGGCTATTGTCTGAATATTGTTTATGATTACATTGCAGAAAAGTATTCCACAGATGGTAGGGAGAGGTACATCTCTACACTGGCTTTTTGTCATGCGTGGTGGTGGAAAAACATTCTCTGTCTTTTTCTTTCACGTGTGCACACACACTCACACCCCTTAAATAAAAAATGTGCAGGGTATTCTCATAGATGCGTGAACAGAATAGACTCAGAAGTAATTTTTTTAGAGTAGTACCCAAAATAACCACATATGTTGGTATGATCTGTCTGGGTTGGGTTCAGCGTCTCCTGCCCAGCCAGAGAGACGTGACCCTGGGAAGCGCGTGTTTGCTGCTCCTTGTTCTGCTCGAACTGGCTCCTTCCCCAGAGTGCACCTTTGGATTTCAGAGGTGTATTGGCAGCTAATATTTCATGTGGCCTTTAGAATGCATTTGTTTCACTTTTAATGCTTGTAATTCTTTGCCTCGTCTGTGTCTTAAAATTTCAGAAGATTAAGGTGGTGAAGTAGCAGAAACAAGGTCGCTGTTTTGTGTCCACTGGGCCCATCTGTATTTTGCTGGTTAGTGGCCACTAGTGCTTTCTAGCTGGCTTTTCCTAGATGGTCAGGTCCTTTCTGGGAGGCTTACACACATAGCTGGATGTCTGAAAAGATCTTAAGAGTTACTGAGTTTTTCGCCTTAAAAAAAAATTTTGCAGGGGCGCCTGGGTGGCTCAGTGGGTTAAAGCCTCTGCCTTCACTCAGGTCATGATCCCGGGGTCCTGGGATCGAGCCCCGCATCAGGCTCTCTGCGTAGCAGGGAGCCTGCTTCCCTTCCTCTCTCTCTGCCTGCCTCTCTGCCTACTTGTGATCTCTGACTGTCAAATAAATAAATAAAATCTTTAAAAAAAAAAAAATTTTGCAGAATCCCTTCTGTTAATTTTTAAAGTTCACAGAGCGCCCCTTCCCCACATATATCTTGGGTCTTACCACATCGCATGTGGTGTTCATTCTACGTAAACAAAGTGGGCCTTAAGTGACTGGATTCACAGAGCCAGTTCGTGGAGAGCCCATATATGCACTTTGGCTGGTTTTTCACCTGGTAGGTTCCTGCTGATCGATACCCCCCACCTCTGATGTTGGAAAGGTCCTACCGGTGAATACGGGCTGAGCAGAGATCGTGGTACATGTTGCCAAACCCCGCCTCTTGCGAACGTTCGCGGCCCACGTCCAGCGTGTTGAAGGTGCAGTGAGAAGGAATCCCAAGGTGGTCTCCCAAGGGGGTGTGTAGTACCAAGAACCCCTCATCAGACAGAGACGGGGGATGTGTGTCCCAACCCCATGTGGGTGTAAATTTGCAGGTCACCCGGGCTTTCTGATCCTCCATTCCTTTGTCCATAACAGCAGGCATTTGGAGTCACTGATTTCTAAGGTCACGTTAAGCCGTAATAGCATTTCATTCTCAGGGAGAGAAGCCGGGGACTTGAATTCCCCCTAAGGTCACCCTCCAGGCCCATAGATCACATTGTCTGACTCCCGTGCAGCCAACACTCACATGAAAGAAGACGTAGACGTGGAGAGGAGACACACACGCGTGGAGTAGCTCTGTGATCCACTTAGAGGGAACGGGCGCACCCATCAGCAGCCTGCACTTCGCGCCGGCCGGCTTGCCGACACTGTGGCAGCGCCCCGGACAGCTAGACCTGCCTCGGGGCTGGGCGCCAGCACCCCACAAAGTCAGCGGCTGACAAGCGAGGTGCTCTGCGGGGTCACGTGCATACCGAGTGTTACTGAATGACTGTTACGGAATCTAGGCAGTGGGCCCTGAAACGTGCTCAAAGGCAACGAAAGGTGGAGTAATTAGAAATTCTAGGAAGGTGTTTAACACAGATATACACATGCATGTGTGTGTATATATGTGCAACACACATGCACTCACGTATGAGACACTTCATAGAGGTATACAGTTTAGAAGGTCAACTTTTACGTACAATAAGTATATCAAAAGCCTATTGGGTAAATCACCCATTTCCAAATTTGGTTCAGGCAAGTAGCAGTAAGTAGACGCTCTCCTCGGGTGTGAGATTGTAGAATTTCGGATCACATTTAGTTGTTGTAGGAGGAAGACAAAGCAAATGATTTTCTCTTCAATTATGGGAAGAATATACTATTATAATTCTATTTTCATCTTTTTTTTTTTTTAAAGATTTTATTTATTTATTTAAGAGACAGAGATCACAACTAGGCAGAGAGAGAGAGGAGGAAGCAGGCTCCCCACAGAGCAGAGAGCCCAATGCGGGTGTCTCGATCCCAGGACCCTGGGATCATGACCTGAGCCGAAGGCAGAGGCTTTAACCCACTGAGCCACCCAGGCGCCCCCTATTTCCATCTTTTACCAAATAATTACCCCACATTCAGAATGGCTCCTTAATTTCATGAGCTTGACGTATGTTTTTGAGAGAATTTTTACTAGTTTGGGACGCCTGGGTGGCTGTTTGTTAAGCGACTGCCTTCAGCTTAGGTCATAATCCCAGGGTCCTGGGATCGAGTTCCTCATTGGGCTCCCTGCTCAGCAGGGAACCTGCTTCCCCCTCTCCCTATGCCTGCCTCTCTGCCTACTTGTGCTCTTTCTCCCTCTTTCAAATAAATAAATAAAATCTTTTAAAAAAAAAAAAGAATTTTTACTAATTTGAAGATTATGGCTCCCTAGGTTGTAAATATATATTAAAATATTTTATTTATTTATTTGAGAGAGAGAGAGTGCACAAGCAGAGGGAGTGGCAGGCAGAAGGAGAGGGAGAAGCAGGCTCCCCGCAGAGCAAAGAGCCTGATGCAGGACTGGATCCCGGGACCCTGGGATCATACCTGACCCGAAGGCAGACACTCAACCAACTGAGCCACCCAGGCACCCCTACAGTTTGGTGGGAGGTTTTTTTGTTGTTTGTCTTTTTTTTTTAAGGATATATTTTAAAATCTGCTATGCTAATTAAAACAATCTTAGTAAAAATAGAAGGAAGTTCTATATATGATGCATGGCATTCTGAGATACGAGTGGCCAGTAGAGGTCCGGTGAACTCTTTGGGTTGTCTCTAGTCTTTCACAGTTACAAGTAATACTGTAGCAAACATCTTGTAAAATATTCATGGTCCGGCAAGCTAATTTCCTCAGAATAAAATTCTAGATCTGGAATCGCAAGGCAGGCTTTTGGGAAATATGCCCAAGAAGCCTTCCATGACATGTGTACTATTTATGCCCAGTCACCCAACAGCCTAGGACAGTCCTGCCCTTCCCACAACCGTGTCCATAGTGGATGTTTAAAAAATCCTGTGACTCAATAGGCAAAAATGTTCATTTGTCCATCTGTCCTTCTTGCCTTCCAGTGGGCTCCATGCCCCTGAGATCAAGACATGAGCTGAGATCAAGAGTCAGACGCTTAACTGACTGAGCCACCTGGGCACCTCCTAGTTATTTCATTTTTAACTTGCATTTTCTCAGGAACTAGCAAAGTTAAACTTTGTGTGTTGCCTAGCCATTTGTATTTTTTTTTTCTCTTGTTCATTACTGCTCACAGCTTGTGTTCATTTTCGTTCTTTTTCCTGTAGGGCATGGGGACTTTCCTTCTTGATTATTGTTATTTAGGTTGTAGATAGATCTGCTGTGTGCTTTTCAAACATTTACGGTTGGTTATAGTAGGTTTTTTCCTTTTTCATGTACTAGTGTTGATCATGTCATTGCCCCTAGCTGGTGGCTGTGTGCAGTCCATTCCCATTCTGCTGGCTCCTGGCGATTGTGTGCTGGCATTTGCATTCCTGCTGTAGAAAGCATAACCATTTGGGGCTCTGTGGGCATGAATTTCCTATGAGCTGTAGACCGCCACCTGCAATATTCTCCGGCAGGTTTGCAAAAAAGATAAAACTGCTCAGGCAGAGAAGAACCCCAGTGTTTTAGGAGAACGTCTAACGTGGTGTTGCAGACAGAAAGCAGGAGTCAGAGATGAAGTCTCCAACCTAGCTCAGGTTAGGAAACAAGAGACTTGGGCTCTTGGGGCCTCACTGTGCTGGAAATGCTGAGTTGTGTCGGTCATGCTTGCTTTCTGCAAATGGAGGTTAGTAATAGGGTCATCTCTGCTGAAGAATGGAAAACGTGCTTGGCTTCTCAGTGCTCCAGGTCCGCGGAGGCACAACCACCAGACCTCCGGGTATTCTAGCATTTGCTCATTTGAGCATTTGTCCATGCTTGTGTGTTTCTCCCTTCTGTTTCCTCTCGTTGTGATGCGTTTATGTTCATTTTCGTATGTTCCAGTTGTGTGTTTTCCTTTGATACTTACACCCTGAGTGGTCAAATGTTTTGGCGTGGTGTATGTCAAAATAAAGTCATTAGAAGCCATATAACTATAGACATAAACAAAGTGGGAAGAGCGAAAGGCCACTCAGTCGCGAGTTCATATTTTTTATTACGGTCCCCACTTTGTTGAAAAATCGAGTGACTTCCAGTGGCCTTTCACGGGCAAGTAAGCATAACTGAAACCGTGAGCCGCTTATTTCTGCGACATTCTCGGCGGTGTGACGTGAAATTGGAAGAAGGCAGGAGCCCGCTACAGAGAAGAGCCAACGCACGCAGTCCTCCTCTCCTTTCAGACCAGGGAGCAGCGGGAGATGCTGTCCCAGGTTTCACCGCTCCCGCACGCTGGCGTGCGCATGCGTGGGTGTGCGTGCCTGTGCGTGCGCATGCGTGGGTGCGTTTGCGCCTATGTTTTCATTGCCACGAGACAGGAAGCAGCACAGTCTTCAGAGGACCAATGTGTTTCTAGTAATTGGTCTGTATTTCTGTGGTCAGGCACCAGAGAGCCTATAAAATTGAATCAGGCTCAGAGAGAGTCTCCCTCGAAAGCTCTTCTCTCTTCTTGGGGAGAATAATCCGTAACAGACTACCGTGAGCTGACCGTGATTGCTCACGGTTCCAGAGGCTGGAAGTCCAAGACGGGAGGGAGCGCAGCTGATTTGCTGCCTGCTGAGACCCGCCTCCTGGCTTGTAGAGGGTTGTGTTCTCGCTCTGTCCGCTCTGTCCTTAGGTGGGGGAGAGCGGAGAGCAAGGCAGCAGGCGTTCTCGTGTCTCCTCTAGAAGCACGCTGTCCCATGGCTGAGGACTCTATCGCCCTGACATCATGACCTCCCAAAGGCCCCGCCCGCCACCTCACACCTTCCTGTTGGGGGTGGGTGTTAGCATGTAACACATGGATTTCAGAGGGACCCAGAAATAAATGTAAATGCTGTGATCTAGAGTAGTCAGAAGGCGCAAGAAAATCAGCCTGCCAGCCTTGTCTTCCTCTCCCCGCTCCCTTTCTCCCTGTTACCTCCCTGAGTCTTTGTTGAAGGCTGCTGTGTGCCAGGGACAGAGGTGGGTGCTGGCAATGTACCCAGGAAGATCGATAGTAAATGAAAATAACATAGATGAAATAAGAACAGTGTGGGGACAAACACATTAAGTCCTTATGGGGGTTCAGCGGAGAAGGGGTTATGTTTGTCAACAGGTCTGGGAAACGCTCCATGGAAAAGGTTGCACTTCATTTGGATCTTAAAGAAAACAGGAATGGTGTCTCTAGGGCATCTCCTGAAGAGTATGGTTCAAAGCGGAGATCTGGAAACCATGAGGCATCGATGGCAGGGAACGGCTCCTGTCCAAAATGTATGTTGCAGGAGTCCCTGAGGACTCGTAAGTGGCTTGGGAAGGATGATAGGGGGAGCCTAGAAGATCAAGACTGCAGTCTGGCCTTGATTTGGTGATGGTGAGAGGAGACACTGGAAGTGTCTGGGGGAGAGGACCAAGCTCTCTAGTTTCCATGCTAATTATGACAAAAATGTGTGTATGTTGATAAAGTGTGGTAAATGGAGGAAAGAAGAAGGTTGGAAATGTCCATCATGGGGGATCTGTCACATGGAATACTTTATTTCACAATCTGGAAAAGTTACTGTAGGATGCCTTTGCTTTCAGAAAATGTAATTTGTGAAAGTTGTGGTTAGGTTCCCCCTCAAATTTATTGAAATGGGGCGTTTCCCTGTCATTTTAGTGGGGGGTTGGTTTGTAGTTCTAAGACAAATCTACATTTGCCTGAAGTAGGCTCTCCTGCCAGATAAGAACACTGAGCAACTCACAGTGGTTTCAAGCCAGGCCATGATGACTGCCTGAGAGCAAGCAGGAACTTTCTGGGACAGTGCAATTCTATTTAGACTCAGCTGTGGTGGTGAACACACAGCTCTGTACATTTACCCAGACCTCTGATGGCTTGAATTTTATGGTATATAAACAATACCTTAATAAAATTATGGTGTGTGGGGGGAAGAAAGAGGTGAAAATGTTTTGTAATGTGAAGAACTCCCAAATCCATAGCGAGATTCTAGGAATTCAAACATGTGGTTTTAAAAATTTTAGTGGGTCAGAGGAAAAGCATGTAGATCTGGGGCAAGAATTAAGGTGAACTCCAATTCATTTATTGCTTGTTACCTGTGCTGCAATGCTTGTAGTAGCATTTAAGTTCCTTACTAACAACAGATCATACCTCATAAAAACTTAAGCACCGGAGATGTTCCCAAAACTACTATTGAGATGAATGGAATGTCTGCCATTATAAAATATTGATCTGATCCGATTTTTCCTTCTAACTGCTTCTAATGATTTCAAGTGACAGTTTGTGACACACTCCACTCTGGTTCACATGCCGTTGGTCACAAGAGACTGTTGCTCCCATCAGTAGCTAAAAAATGCCCATAAAAGTTATAAAATCATAGCTTTAAAAGAACTCAACAGACCCTGCTCTTGGTGTAAAGAGCTCTTCTCCGCTTTGGTATTCCATTCTCCTCATATGTTCTTCATAGTACTTTTCAAAATGAGCTTGAGTTTTTAAGGAATTAATATCTGCCTTGCCCTCTAGACCAGGGTTTGGTGAATTACAGCCCAAGAGCCAAATCCCCTGGGCTCAGGGTTTGAGAACTCTTTCTGGGTGGAAGATTAAGGATCAAGGATTGGTTCCTCCGCGGCTGGTAGCCAGGGGCACTTAACGTTGCTGTTTTTTCAGATGACGATAATCTAGTTTTAGAGCGACATGCCAAGCCGAGGACTAGGCTCAGAAATAATTGTTAATATTCATATCAAGTGGTTAGGAAAATGGGAGATATGGAGGTGCCTGGGTGACTCAGTCATTAGGCATCTGCCTTCAGCTCAGGTCATGATCCCAGGGTCCTAGGATCGGGGCCCACATCTGGCTCCCTGTTTTTCAGGAGGCCTGCTTCTCCCTCTCCCAGTCCCCCTGCTTATGTTCCCTCTCTCTCTCACTCTCTCTGTCAAATAAATAAGTAAAATCTTTTTTTAAAAAGGGAGGGGAGAAAAATGGGAGATACAGAATTGGGGAAGGGAGAGTCCCATAGAGCCGAGATTCTCCACGCTGGCAGAAAATCCACATTGCTGGAAGGCTTTCGCTCAGATACAGATTTGCAGGCATGTGTGTCCTCATCAGCCCCTACTTCTGCCAGGCCTGGCTTCTGGTGGGGGGGGGGGTTGAGAAGAGCTTAGATTTGTATGTCTGAAGTCACCCCCTACACTCCTTTAGAATGCTCTGGAGAATTGGAGGGTTGGGTTCAGGAAATAAAATGAACCAGGAGTGCAAAGTGGTTGACCCTAGAGGGTGGATACTGGGGGCAGACTGGATGTGCCCTCCAGTATCTGGTGGAAATGGTCTTCCTTAAAAAAGCTTTAAAACCAAAATATCAGACGAAAACACTGCCCTGCTCTCGTCCATGAGGGCAGGGTTTGTTCTGGGTGAGAAGGAGGTGAGGGGTTGGGGTAAGGGCAGAGTCTCAGGAGGCTGCGTGTACCTGCAGCATCACGCTCCTTTTTACAAACCCGAGAAATAAATATGGATAGAGTAGCATCGCGCCTGGGAGGATCAAAAAGCCTGGACCATTGATGACCTTGTCCCCATCTTCTTTAGATGGGCTTCAAATCGGTAATAGCGTCCCATGCCCTGTGGAAAGAGCTATTCAGGGCATCAGAAGTCAGAGGGGACTTTTCTTTACCCTGTGTCTCTCATAGTTTGCATTTCGTATCCTGCTTCCTTTACGTTCTGGTCAGACATTGGTTGACACATGCTGAGAGGGGAGTCCTGGGTGCTCCACGTGTGGCCTAACCAGAGCACCCGAACCTCCATCAGAAGAGATGACCGGTCTCTACTAGGCCATGGGGGGACTGGTGGCATTTCCCGAGGACACAGAAGACTAGTGGCGTCCTGCTGAGTCACCGGGTCAAACTCTCAGCGCAGGCTGAGTGCAGTCTGTGGCCGGCCGCTGAGTGACGTCATTTGACAAGCCCCACTCGCCCCTGCAATCCTGATTTCATCAGTTCGGCCACTTCTTAAAAAGAAAATATCGCATTTGGTATCAGGCTTGCCCACACTTTGAACTTTGCGCAAAACATATTTTTAGGACAGCCAAAAACAGAATGCAAGGAGAAAACACAGCTAACAAATCACATGCAAATGTCATTTTCATTCCATCTGTCTGAGCTTTTGATTCTAACTGGCCTGGAGCTTTGATTGACAGAAGGAATTTGCATGATTTTTCCCAAGTGTCACATCTTGGAACCAGGAATGAGGGTCTCTAGCCATTAAAAAAAAAAAAAGAGGCCTGGAATAGATTCAAAACAGGTGTTCTAAAAACAGAGCTGGATACTTGCTGGGCCGTCGCAGATTATAATCTCTAAATATACATGTTTTCTGTGATTGGACACCAGCCCTACCTGAAGTCTATGCTTGTACACTCGGTTTTGGATCATCTGTGAGTGGAATCTCTCTATGAATCCGTTCTCCACTCAACTACAGAGGACATATCCATCTTCATTCTAAAGTGATGTTAGAATCACAAAGAGAGAGCCTACTTGGGATTGGTGCAGAGAGAAAAACTTTAGTGGAGACGTTACAATAAAGAAAGGACTGAATCAAAAATGATTTCAGGGCTCCTGTCATCCCGCAACATGATTCTCCAAGACAGAGTTGGAATAGGACGTAGGGAAACTGCTGTCCCCATCGTCACAGGCATATCTGTCTGCTCGACTGGCAGATCCTGTTTGCATGCTTGGAAACTGGGATAGGACAACCAGACAGCCTCTGACCTACAGGGGTTCACCATGGCTGAAGTTCTGTGCTCATCTGGCCTCTTTCAGGAAAGAGCGGATGGTGCCACCATTGCTGGGTGTTCGTGCAGTGTGAGACGTTTCTAGAGCATTTCTGTGTGGTCCTTAGTGAATCAGTCAGTTGATCGGTTGATGACCTCTCTGGCGCTCTCAGCATTCCCACGCCTTGCCCGTCATCTTTCCCCACATCGTTTGGCCTTTGTGGGGTGCTGTGTGGACAGAAGACCTTTCTGCCTGTGCTTCCTCGAGGTGATACGTGTCTGTTGGGATTTCCATGGGGGGCGGGAAGATGAGCAGGACGCCGGGGATTCCTTCGGGAGACTTGGACTTGCGCGGTGAGCGTCCCGTGCGTGCGCAGCCTTGTCTTGTCTGCTTCCCTGGTGGCGTTGTTGTTCTTCAGACAACCTGGCTGGTTATGTTCTGCACAGATACAGGGCAGACAAGCTGTGTTTTGTTTTGTTTTAACATTTTATTCATTTATTTATTTGAGGGAGAGAGAAGGAGTGAGAGCACAAGCCCAGTGAGAGCAGAGACTGAACAGCAGTCACTGGAGAGTGAGACCTGTCCTGTGTTGGGGGCGACCAGGAGCCAAGGGCCTGTGTGATGGGGAGCAGAAAACTGGGACCCAGACGGACAAATCCAGGGCTGCCACAGGACTTGTCATGAGCAGGTGGAGTCTGGAAGTAAAGCGGCTTCCTCTCCAATACGGAAATGGCATTTAGACGTGGGCCTGGCCCTCTCCATACCCAGATCAAAACTGCCGATGTGAGAGCAGTTGGGGGGGGGGGACGGATTTCCAGAGCATTTGCTGTGTATGTGTGTCTGGATGCGTATATCCACTATCTTTTTCTTTTTGGCCCTTTGGTCCTCTCTGCCCTGTCACTGGGGGTGTGGGCCACTGAACAGCGTTCACCATGGCCTTTCCTCTGGCGTTTCTCTCCCAGGAGAAAGGATGGCGCGGGCAGGGTCCAGCCCCGGAGCGCGCGGCAGGGCTTGGGGAGTCTGCGGTGCGTGGAGCCCGCTGGGCCTCCCCCGTCCTGGACCCACGGGAGCAGTGTTCCCCTTCATAACGTGTCATTAGCATGTTCTGTATGACAGAGAGCTACCAACGCTGCATGTGAATTCCTGGGACGCTAAAATGCAGCTGCCTTTTCAGTGTGCCTTTGGATGGCTTGATGCACTGCTCTGGGGATATCCGGGAGCAAAAGTCTTTGATGCTTTCGCTGACGGATCCTTCAGACATCCTTATTTTCTTTATCTGTGGCTCTTACTATCACCATTGACTTTATACTTGAAGTGAGAGCCCAGCAAAGGATGCCCCACAAGGGAGACAGAAGGGAGCCCGTGGGACCTCGTGCCTGACAGAAGCCGGGACACAGCCCTTGGGCACGCTCTGTGCAGCCGATCTTTCGCTCTGAGTCCTTATTTCCACATCTGCGAGTTCTCTTGTGTTTCTGGGAAGACCTCTATAGAGAACCCACGCTACAGATAACATATATCGATAACATGTTAAATGTGAATCCACATGCACTTGTTAAATGTTAATTTATATTTTAAATGTGAATCCACATGCACCTAGAATCTGGAAAGCACTTAGATTTAAGCAATACATTGTAGCTAAATTGTGTGTGTCTGTGAGCACCAGCTGCTTTCCTGCAGGTCTGCGGATGCTGTATTTCAAGCATGTTAGTAGGAGAGGAGAAAAGATGCAAATGTGGCTCAGCTCTTTGAAACGAAATATTGGGGAGGCACTTGTGAATTGTCGTGAATTAAACATTTTATGGTCTTCAGAGGCACAGTGGCTGGATGGCAGGGAGACCTAGGCATTGCGCCCCCAGGTCAGACCCCCTCGCACACACCTAAGCCATGAGTTGCACGTCTCGCATTGCATTCTCAGTTCCACGGGGTTTAAAGTGTGATTCGGCAGCCAGACAGCTGCTCAACTCTGTTCTGCAAACATCCGTTGCTGTGTTCAAGTTATTTTGAAAACTTCTAGCTTCTTTTAGTGTATACCTGATCGTGTTTTTTTGTTTGTTTGTTTTTTGGTTTTTGTTTTTGTTTTTTTTCTGAAATAGCTAACTTCGGGAACTGGGTTAATATTTTAAGCTCTTGTGCTTGGCTGTTTTGTCACGGTGTGTCTTCTAAACTGAGGCGTTATGTTCGCTTCTTGCCCACAGACATCAGTGCTGCCCTGTCTCTCTCTGGGCCCTGCTGGGACTTAAGTTCCTGTGCCCTCTTCCAGATACGGAGAGCCTCTAGCTTCTAGGTGGGGCAGGGTCTGGCTGTGTCCCCCGCAGCGCAGGGTTGGGGGGCTGGCCCCGCTGGTGGACCATGGGAAGCAGGAGGGAATTGGGCATGGTGTGGGTTTCTACTAATCCCGAGGACATGGTCAGAGGGATGTGCGCAGGACACTAGACTTGCAGAACGGCAGCCGTGGGTGGGGATGGTTGGGACGTCTGTAACACTCAGGCCAGGCATCCTGTCCCAGGGGGCCAGCTCACTCCTGGGTCCCAAGGCAGGCACTGGAATGAGGTTCCTGCCCAGCGTGTCAGGGGAAAGCCTTATCTGACTGTTACCTAGGAGGTTCCGTCTCGCCTGGGCGCTGGTGCTCTGTCTCCTGGTTCTCCCATTGCTGCCCTTCTTAGAGTTTCCTTTAACAGCACAGTTGTCTCCTCAGTGCAAAACTGCTCTTCCCTAAACTGGAGATCCCATCAGAGGCTCACTTTGTGACTCCAGTCAAAAGAAACCATGTGTTGGCAAAGATGCGCCCCTGCTTTGTTTCGGGCTTGGTCGTTGTTAGCCCGTGAGAGTTGGCTACAGCACAGAAGTGTGCCAGGGAAGCCTGCGGTGGGAGTGGTGGGGGGGGGGGGTTCCGGGGGGGGGGGGGGGGTGCACATACTAAACACACAGATACGTGCCCAGAAAGTGAAGATAGAACTGGAAACAGATCACAGGATGGAAACATCAGTGAGCTGCTTGCAGTGCCCAAAAGTCTGTGTTTTTCTCGTTTTTAGTAACACATGACTGATTTTAAAGGGGTTTTTTTAAAGGTTATTATTAATAAATGGATTTGTGGCTCATGTTTGAAAGTTCTAACCCTTTGTATGTGGCAGTTTCCCAAAGTAAGCCACATAAAAATACTGTTGTGACACAAAATAAGGATTTCTGAATATAGCCGTAGGAGAATTTTCATCAACGTAGTTTTTTAAAACGTTTGTATAAATTTTTTTGCCCCAGAATGCAACTTGTGTGTGCACATGTACGGGAAAACGTACACGGATTTAACTCCTTCAGACAGTTTAAGATTATGCAGATCTGGGTTTTAGTCCCATTTGGAGAGAAGATGTTACTTATAATCATTTGCTCATTTTTATACTTTCTCCCTCTAGACAAGCAGATGCCCAGTGTCCAGAGGTTGGTTCGGCAGCACAGCAGGACCCTCCGGAGCCGTCCCAGGAGGCCCGCTGCCGAGCGGGGACCCTACCTCGAGATTACAGATACCCAGAGGAAACACTCGGCCCAGGACCACACGTGCCGGACACCCCTTCCGCCCTGCACACTTGGGGGCAGGACCCAAGGCCCGTGAACACCGCAGCGCTCCCCAAGAAGCCAGCCCCACAGAGGCCGCCACCACCCAAACGTGAACCCGGGCAACTCAAGGGCCTGGCCGGTGGCCTGCCTGGGGCCGCTCACCAAGGTGCCCCCAGCCGGCCCCTGGCTCCGCCACCCCCGGAGGCCCTGGAGGCGTGTGTGGACCGTCTGTCCCTGTCCCACAGCCCGTGTCCCTTGGTGGAGAAGCTGAGTAGTGTGCAGCCGGAAGACGGTGTGAGGGCGGCCAGCGAGCACGGCGGGCGGCATGTAGAAGAGCACGCAGCCTGTCCGAAGCGTGAGGCCCCGCTCCCTTCCAGGTTCCGTCCCCTGCCGACGTCCGCCATGGAGACTTCTCGCTCCCCTTCTCCTCAGTTCGCGCCCCAGAAGCTGACCGACAAACCGCCCCTGCTGATCCAGGACGAGAATTGCGCAAGGTACTGTTCTGGGACGGTGGGCCTGTGCTCTTCCCTTTCCTGGGCTCCCGCTGGAGGCTGCCGGCGCATCTCCCCTGGGTGCTGATGCCGGGGGCCCTGCTTTGGCTCCTCATGTGGGATTTTCAGTTGCTCCTGGGGACTGATGCCATGGGGAGAATGCACAGCTGCAGTGGTCAGTTGAATCTTGAACTTGGTGGGGGGACTGTCCTGTTCCGCAGGAGCGAGGGGTATGTGGCGGAGGTGGGGGACCGTCCCCTGCCCCTTTCACCCAAGGTGGGTGTGGATGTGTGCCTTTCGCACGGGCGGCTGCGCATCAGGCCTTTGTTTTCCCTAAGCACCTGTTTGTAATCAGAATCCAGTTTAAACTAAGCAGGAGACCTTCAGGAGAAATTGGTATATTTCATAATGTCCAGTGTTTCCACGCTGTTTTTCCTTTTTCTTTTAAGATTTTCTTTATTTGGAGAGAGCAGGCACAGGGTAGGGAGGGGCAAAGAGAGAGGCAGGGAGAGAGAGGCCAGAGCAGAGTCTGTGCTGATTATGGAGCCCGATGTGGGGCTTGATCCCAGGACCCTGACATAGTGACCTGAGCCACAGCCTCAGAGTCGGCCACTTAACTGACTGTACCCCGGAGGCGCCCCTCCACATTGATTTTTCCTGTATCTTACGTGAAGAGCCCACCTGCTGTACACCTGTCGTGACAGCAGAGGAAGTGTTTGTCACAGTGCACGGAGCTGCGGTGAGAATTTCAGGCGTGGGGTTGTCCGCCGTGCTCACTGAGACATCAGCGGATGTCAGGCCGGGGACATGTGGACAAGTCCAGAGCATGGGCTGTTTCCTTTCTCCCTCCTCTCTGAGGGCCTGTGAAGAGCCGAGAACTGGCCGAAGTGGAGAATTTTCCTCTTCTCTAGAGCAGTGGCCCTCAACCTGGGGGAGGGCCAGTTTGTCCCCAGGGCACATCGAGCTGTGTCGGGAGATGTTTTGGGTGTCCCTGCTGAAGAGGGAGGGTTGCTCCTGGCATCTCATGAGCAGATGTGAGGGGTGCTTCTCCACGTCCCCAGGTCCGTCCCACAGCCAGGAGTGCTCACGGTGTCCCCAACCGTCTCGCACTGTCGCCAGCAGTCACCTGTGGCGGTGCGCACGTCCGTTAGTGAGAAATAAAATAAATTCCACATGTCACTTGGAGCCCTGTACGGCTGGTGGCACAGAATGCATCTGTTTCCACCGTTCCCAGAAAGGTCTGGGGGATCTTCCTGCTCTGAAGTCTCAAGCTCACTCTGTCTTTCTTTCTTTTTCTTTCTTCCCTTTTTTCTGTAACTTCAAAACCTCTCTGCAGAGAGCACATTCCCGGTATCATCCTGTGTCTCCGAGTGTGGCAGTGTTCCCACAGCTGCATCTTGGGGCCATCGCTGTGCTGTGTGTCCTTCACAAGGTGGATATCATGGAAGTAGCCTTGCAGCGGCTGGTGACACTTTGTGTTGTGAAAGGAAGGAAAGGCAGTGCGGTGCTCTGCGGTGGGGCCAGCGTGTGCTGCTGCTGCTGCTGCTGCAAGCCAGCCGGCCTCGGCCCCCATCGGCCCCCCTCCCTGCGGGGCTAGTGGGAGCAGCACAGGCTCCTCCCACAGCCACAGCCACAGCTCCACGGTGCTCCTGACCTGTGTTCGCTCTGGAAGGAGGCCGTAGCTTTCATTTTTTTCTTCCCTGAAGCAGGTGTTGATTTGCTCATTGCATCTTCCCTGTGAGCTTAAGAGGAATTTCAATAAGCGGTGACGGTATTATTGAAGATCCTGGTCAAGGGGAAAAGGGTTCTTTGGGGACCCACACTACTGAGTTTTCCATCTACTGCCAGAAAAGGTTGTCTTGGGCCCACGTCTCCTGTTGTACCAGTGCTCATAGAGAGCTGAACTCTGGTCGCTGTCAGGACCCATACACCCAAATAGGTCCTCTCTGTCTCTGGAAGTGCAATGAGGCAGGGGTGCCCGTGCGGCCTCTGGAAGTTGCTATCGAGGGAGTTGCTCGAAGGATCCTGAATTATGTTCCCCACAGTGTGTTGTGGGTCAGTCCTGGTATGAACATGTGCAGTCCCAGGGACCAGGGAGACAAAGGAGAAGCCAGAGCCCAGGGTCGGTGCCCACAGTTTTCTACTGGCGGCTGGTCCGCAAGGAAAGCGTGCCGCAGCGGGGCTGGCCACGCTGCCTGTTGCCGGAGCTCGGCCCAGGGCTGCTGTCCTTATCCGGCCCTCTGCAGACTCGGGGTTCCAGAGCTTGAGCCGCTCCCCTCCACTCCCTCCGTGTCCGGTGTCTCCCTTCTTCCGGTATTCCCCGGTCCCACATGTGCGTGTGCCGGCTGCCCGCCGGGGCGCTCGCACCCATGCGCCTGCTGAGCAGGTGCCGTGGCCGGCGCGGGGCTGCAGCCGACGCCGAGGGCAGGGTGCAGCGTCGCTGCCCCGGGGGTTTCAGAACAGGCGCTTGTGCTCCCCCCAAAAACACATCAACTCCTGTCCTCAAGCTAGGTAGCTTACTTTCAAATCTTTAAAAGTTCTTGGTAGGTTTTTTGTTTTTAACTACAAAGTAGAGATGTCGGCCAGCAGCCTCTTGGGTCGTGGCCAGGAACAGACACATGGTCCGTCCTAGAAGCGTTCTCAGGGGAGTTTCCAGAGAGCTTGTTTCGATTTGGGCACGTACAACCGTGGAGTGCCGGGAGGCCTCCTTCGTGGCCACGTGCACAGCATCAGTGCACCCTGAGCCTCTGGGTGAGGGTCTCCCGAGTAGGTCCTGTAGCTCATCCCAGCCAGAGCGGCGTGCAGCTGACGGGCTCCCATGGGCAGCGGACGTGAGCAGAGCTGCGTGGGGCACTTGCTGTGGGGCCGGGCTCCCGTGGGCAGCCAGCGCTTTGAAATGGGCCCCGGGACCTAGAGCTGGAGAGTGGCTCAACATACCCCACCTTCTCTGTCTCTCTGCTCTTGCCTTTTGATTAGGAATTGATGAGATCTGTTTGCATTAAGGTCTTATCTGCTGTGTTTTGTCCTGACTTTGGAGTAAGAGTTCATCAGGCTTGTTACATGTGGAGGTCTGGACAGTTTTCGTGAGGAGAGACCACGTATGGCTAGAAAACACCAGGAAGAGATGCTTTGCTGGGAAGTAATAGGTCAATGTGCGAAGGACATGTTCTCATTGTGTTCTTTTTTACTGTCTTCCTGCCTTGGAAATCCAGTTTCTCTACAAGTTGGGGAAGATATTAATAGAGGCCAACTTAGCAGTCAGTAGGAGGGCAGCGCCTGGCTGGTTAAGTCGGGAGACCATGGGACTCTTGATCTCTCCGGGTCATGAGTTCAAGCCCCACCTGGGGTGTAGCGCTGACTTTAAAAAAAAATTTTTTTTTCAGGAATAGGTGGTCTAGGCTTCTAAGTATGGAATTAAAGGAATGAAGAGGGGAAGTGGGGTTCTTGTCTCTCTGTCTTTGCCTGGATAAGACGCCAGAAGCTTCCTTCTGCAGTTCAGCACATTTAAACGGTATTTTCCACAGAGCCAGTGTCTTTTATTTTTTTATTTTTATTTTTTTAAATATTTTTATTTATTTATTTGACAGACAGAGATCACAAGTAGGCAGAGAGGTAGGCAGAGAGAGAGAGAGGAGGAAGCAGGCTCTCCGTGGAGCAGACAGCCCGATGCAGGGCTCGATCCCAGGACCCTGGGATCATGACCTGAGGCAGAGGCTTTAACCCACTGAGCCACCCAGGCGCCCGAGCCAGTGTCTTTTAAAATTTATTCGCAAAGAGGGCATTGGGGGCGACTGTACATGAATACCTAGGTAAAACATCTAAGAATTTCTACTTAGAGAAGAGAATACAAAATTATTTTAGCCCATACACTGTAGTAAACAGGGAAAAAAATACTATGTTCCCAGCCACCAGTCAGAAGGTGAAAAAAAGGACTGACTTTAGAGCACTGGAATGATCCTTGTGCTACACAAAATTCAGTCCATCAGGGTCACATTGTAGATGTGATCTTGGCCCGCTAAGTTAGAAACAAGTGTGGAACTTTGTCTTTGTGATTTTGACTTGGGGTTTCCTTCCATTTTGGGCACCAGCAGATGATTCTCTTTCTCTAATACGTCCTTTAAAAACAGTTGAAACAGGTTTGTCCCTGTGGCTCTGGTCCACAGGATCCCTGGGTGTGGTCCAGTGAGGTGTAGCTGAGGGCACCATGTGGCATTCGGGGAGCCCTGCACGAAGGCCCATCGCACTGACCCATTCTGTGTTCTCTCCCTTCGGCGTGGGGGCCCCCATAGCTCCTTTTGCTGCAAAACCTTCTTTATTAATCTTTTTCTTTTTTCCTTTTTTTTTTTTTTAAGATTTTTATTTATTTATTTGACAGACAGATCACCAGGAGGCAGAGAGGCAGGCAGAGAGAGAAAGTAGAGGAAACACTCTCCCCACTGACAGCCCAATATGGGGCTCAATCCCAGGACCTTGAGATCATGACCTGCGCTGAAGGCAGAGGCTTTAACCCACTGAGCCACCCAGGCGCCCCATTTTTTTTTTTTTTAAGAGAGAATGTACAGGCAGAGGAGAGAGAGGGAGAGAGAAAATGTTAAGCAGGCTCCACACCCAGTGCAGAACTCAGTGCAGGGCTTGGTCTCGCAACCCTGATGTCCTGCCCTGAGCCGAATCAAGAGACACTTAACCAACTGACCCCCCCTGGTGCCCCCGCCTTTTTTTTTTTAATTTTTAATTTTTTTCCCCCCCCCCCTTTCTTTTTTTAAAGTAAGCTGTACATCCAATAGGGAGCCCAGTGTGGGACTTGAACTCACAACCCTGAGATCAAGACCTACACGGAGACCAAGGGTCAGATGCTCAACTGAGTCCCCCAGGCACCACCTCGTGCCCTTTTTTTTTTTTTCTGAAGGAAAAGTATGTCC
>NC_081575.1:117757884-117766294 GCF_022355385.1 Mustela nigripes | reverse complement strand
CACTGAGCCACCCAGGCGCCCGCATATTTACTTTTTCCATTCAGCACTTAAGTTGTGTGTGTGTGCTATAGGGGTGATAAATATTTTTTCTCTTTTGGTGATACTAATACAACAGTTAAGATAATTTTTTTTTTTTAATTTTGTATTAGGTTCCTGGGTGGCTCAGTGGGTTAAGCATCTGCCTTCGGCCCAGGTCATGATCTCAGGGTCCTGGGATCGAGTCCCCCATCGGGTTCCCTGCTTAGCGTGGAGCCTGCTTTTCCCTCTCTCCCTCTGCCTGCTGCTTGCCCTGCTTGTGCTCACTCTCTCTCTCTCTGTCAAATAAATCAAAATCTTTAGAAAAATAAAAGGAAAATTTAAAATAAATTAAAAATGTTTGGGGCGCCTGGGTGGCTCAGTCAGTTCAGCGTCCAGCTCTTGCTTTCAGCTCAGGTCATGATCTCAGGGTCTTGAGATCGAGCCCGGCGTCAGGCTCCACACTCAGTACGAAGTCAGCTTGAGACTTTCTCTCCCTCTCTCCGTCCCCGGCCCTGCACTCACACGCGCTCCCTCCCTCTCAAATAAATAAATAAACTTTAAAATCAATAAATCAATAAATCATTGCTCCCAGGACCCCACCCGCAGACATGCCCTTCATGGACTGTGGAATCCCGTTTTCTCCCAAACTTCCTGTGTGGCCCAGGCAACTCCCAGTGCAACTTCCAAGCCCTCCTAACCCTCCATTTGATTACATTCCAAAATCATGCTTGCCGCTGGCTGAGGAGAGCCACAACCCCAGCAGCTCACGCACTGACGAGCTCTTTCCCCAAACACGCACGGGCTGTGCTCCGCAAAGCGGGGTCACCGACACGTTGAAGCAAGAGCGCGGAGGCTCTGGGCACACACCGCCCACCGTTCACAAGACTCTCCAGATGTCTAAATGGCCTCAGTGAAACTAAATGAATGACTGCAACAATATTAAAAATTAGACATACTCACTTTAATCTAGAGCGACGGACTGAGGTCATACTGTGTTCACCGGAGAGAAGCAGAAGGACTCGCATGGAATGTCCTTCTTTTCAAAGACTGTTCAGTAAGACTTCGAGAACATCGTGTTCACAGAATTTTTTCCCACTGTGACAGAAGGCTACCAGCTATTACCGTACATGTCCCAAAAACATTGCCTGTGGACCCAAGTGGGCTGGGTGCTCCGTCAGAATGTTAAACAGACACTTTGCCTTTAGGCTTTGTATCCTGATCTGTGGGCGACAGACTCTTCCTCTCTGATGGAGATTGGGTGAAGTCTTAAAAGCATTCCTTAGTAAATCTTCTTTCTCTGCTTCTCGGCTGACTGTTATTTGCATAATACCCTTAGGTCTCAAGCTTTGGGAACTAGGAGGAAATCACACCCGTTTGCATTTAGTTAAAGAGTTCCTGGCTTTCTTCCCAAGTCTTTGAAAGACTGCAGGGCTTCAGACCCATTCAGACCTGCAGGGCTGGCCTTGGCCTGAGTCCCTCCTATTCTCCAGGCAACTACAAGAATGGCTTGTAAACCGGTTCCTAGGTAAACATCATGTTTTCGCCAGTGAAATCTTTCCCTATAATAGGTCGAATTAAGACCAACTTTACATATAGGGGATTGGAATGTGGATTTGTGTAATTTAAGCGGATCGAAACCATGGGTTCCTTGGAAAATGGAAGCTTGAGAAGAAAAGCTTATGAGGAAGGGTTACTCCATCGTGCTCAGAAGGGAGATGGTGACCATGGAGAGAGCAGCACATCTGACACCTGTTGGTCACAGAGGGACGTGACTGAATTGGCTTTGGGGGAAATGAGGTGGTTACCCTCTGCCGCCTTCAATCTCAACAAAGAGAAGGGCGATGGGTCATAAAGACCTTACATAGAAAAGGCAAGGGGTTGGGGCGCCTGGGTGGCTCAGCGGGTTAAGCCTCTGCCTTTGGCTCAGGTCATGATTCCAGGGTCCTGGGATCGAGCCCCGCATCGGGCTCTCTGCTCAGCAGGGAGCCGGCTTCCCCCTCTCTCTCTTTGCCTGCCTCTCTGCCTACTTGTGTTCTTTGTCTGTCAAATAAATAAATAAAATCTTTAAAAAAAGAAAAGGCAGGACGCCTGGGTGGCTCAGTTGGTTAAGCAGTTGCCTTCGGCTCGGGTCATGATCCCGGGGTCCTGGGATCGGGTCCCACATCGGGCTCCTTGCTCGGCAGGGAGCCTGCTTCTCCCTCTGCCTCTGCCTGCCTCTCTGTCTGCCTGTGCTCGCTTGCTCTCTCTCCCTCTGTCTCTGGCAAATAAATAAATAAGATCTTGAAAAAAAGAAAAAAGAAAAGACAAGGGGAACACCAAGGCAGGGCTTTCCTTGGGGCAGAAGAGTAAAGGAAGAAAAGGAAAAAAATGAATTTCAAGACCTTCTGCAGCTATTTTTCACAGGAACAAACAGAGAATGGATCCTGTGTTTTCCAATTGGTGCCAGAGGATCCTGTTAAGGGCTGTGGTATCTCTTTCCTTCTTTCTCTCCCGCAGAGATCCTCCCAGGGTAACCAAGAACCAGAGAGATGCCATATGGCATTTGGGCTGGAGACAAAATCAAAGGTGCCAGAACATTCGTTGTTGACCCCGGGAAATAAGGAGTGCCCATGACGGTGACAGCACTCCCAGTCTGAGGGAGGGAGGGCAGCCCGGGTCAGCTGGCAACTCCCGCATCCTCCCCAGCCTTCCCCTCGGTCCCAGCTCGGACTCTGAGGAAACGCCGGGACCTGAGCTGCCATAACACCCAATGACCTGATGTCTCCTGGTTCATGAATTGCTCTCACCTTTCTTTCTCCTTGTGGCAGCCCCTGGAGAACGTGCTGGGTTGGCCTGAGCACCGGGAGGCACAGAGTTCCTGTGGCAGAAAAAAGGGTGCGGGGCGGGGGGCTCCCATCTTCTACACGAGGGATCAAAATAGATTCTAAGCAGCTTGTCCCTGGTCAGAAGTAGAGCTGGCATGAACCCCTAGGCCTTATAACACTGTCCCTCCTACACAGTAGTCAAAGAACTGACAGAGGGGCGCCTGGGTGGCTCAGTGGGTTAAGCGGCTGCCTTTGGCTCGGGTCATGATCTCAGGGTCTTGGGATCGAGTCCCGCATCGGGCTCTCTGCTCAGCGGGGAAACTGATTCCTCCTCTCTCTCTCTCTGCCTGCCTCTCCCCCAACTTGAGATCTCTGTCGGTCAAATAAATAAATAAAATCTTAAAAAAAAAAAAAAAAAAAAAAAAAGAACTGACAGAATTATCCACTGGAGAGTGGTTTTCCTGCTCCAGAAGCTTACTGTTCTCGTGACTTGAGGGGTCTTATCCGAGATGTCACACACCGCCGCTATGTCCTCTGCATAGTCTCCTTAGGCCACATGCTCTTCCTTTGTGAGAACGGTGAGTGACTTCTGGAGCCTAGAAGTTTCCATCCGTCTGTCTTTCCTAGAGTTCTCTGGTCTCCACCTGTAAGAGATTCCTCCAACAGTGGGAAGCAGGAGAGCAGCAAACAGTGTACAACAGCGTGTGTGGTTCTCTGTAAAATGTCAGAAATCCATCTGGATTCCCGACTGGCTGCACTCATGTCAGAAACCTGATTCCACAGAGCACAGCTGTCTTACTGTTGCTCGAGCATACACATCAAATTCATGAGAAAACATATGCCTTCTTCCTAAAATATCAGTAAATGGGGCACCTGGGTGGCTCCGTTGGATAAGCGTCTGCCTTCGGCTCAGGTCATGATCCCAGGGTCCTGGTGGGAAGCCTGCTTCTCCCTCTTCCACTCCCCCCTACTTGTGTTCCATCCCTCTCTGTCTCTGTCTCTCTCTCTCTCTGTCAAATAAATAAACAAAACCTTAAAAAAGATAAAATAAAAAATAAAGTCATGAAAGACAAGTTACTCAATACAGGCGTAGACCATGTTCATGAATGAGATCACTCAGTGCTATAAATTGGCTGTTCTCGTCCATGTGATAGAACTCCAACCGAAGCCCCACAAGACTTTTGTGTCCATCTGGGGAGCATTCATTGCTGTGACAAAAGATAAAACAACAGTGACTCTGGATCCAGGGACAGGAGGGTGGGCCGTCACTCATGGGACCTTTCATAGGTTGGCCCGGAAGTGGTTGCAGTATTTCCGCTCGACGACTAGTGACTCATACCAGCCACGTGGCTGGGAAATTGAGTCCTGCCGTGTGCCCCGGAGGAAAGAAAAGCAGGGTCCGGGGAACACACAGCAGGGTCCGTGTAGGTTTTCCCGAAGCTCCATGAGCTGCTCTCCCTAGGCTCTTCCTGAGCCGCACAATGCGGGATTGCTTCTTCCTGGAGAGTCCTCTCTCCCCAGGTTCGGAGCCAGGTTCTGGAAATAAACTTCTCCTTCAGAAGTCACAAAACAACATTCAGAGTTGATTTTTAGAGTTTGTGACAGAAGACGGAAATCACGCGGGAGTGTTACGAATGAAGCGTGTACACACACACACACAAACTCCGGGCCGGGGTTTGACTTGATCCAATCCCCACGGGCAGGCACGGGACGTGGAAAGGGTCACAGAGCCCACCCACCGCGTCCATGTGGCATCTTCCGCGGCCGCTGACTGTCTGACCTTGGCTGGTTAAGCAGTGCCCGCGGCCGGGATGGGTCCCGCCTAACCGACCGCCTGGACCCGCACAGACACAGGCAGGCTAAGGAATGTTGTTTGCGCGACTCGTGCTGTGCCAATGACCTTGGAGCCTGGTTATTTAAATGTAACCTCTGGCTTGCAGGTCAGAACTGGCCCCTTGGCTCCGGATGCCAGGAGCTACAGACGTCGTGCCACAGCCCCTGCCCGGAATGCAAGCCGTAGCCCAGGCTCCTTAAAAATACAGAAACGTGATAAGGTAGAGATGCGGTAGGCGAGCAAATGTTTAATCTCAAGCCCTGTTATTTGCCCTGTAAATATGGCCCTGATGGGGCTGGTCAGTGGCCCCGCCAGCCCTGCTGTCTCCACCCGGCTTGCCCGGCCGGCGAGGTTGGACGTTGTAAGTACCCGATCTGATGCGACCTCGCCTTATTCTCATTTACTGCCTGCTATTACCTTCATCTCTGTGTCGAGTCCTTTCCTCTTCTATTTCTATTAGGTTTCTATAATAATAATAATAAAGTTGTCTTTCCTTTTTGAAACCGAAACACCGCCGTTGTGAATCCTTTGTTGAGAATGATTGTTTTCACTTGTTCTCTGTTATGAACAATACTGGCTAAGCGCCCCTTTATTCCCATCTTGGCTGACTCAGAAGCAACTCTCTAATTCACAGCACTTACTCCACAGGTCCAACAGGGTTACAGCCCAAGGCATGGATCAAAATACCTCTTTTTATAATTATTAAGAAAATGTCTAAGTGTCAGCTGAAGGCAAAGAAGGATTAGCTTGATTTTCCGAACATCTGGTAACAAACTTGAATTCCACAATCTGCCTAAGTATTAGGATATGATGGTAGATATACAGTCTATGAACTCCAAGGCTGATGGTGATCTTGAGTGGCCAGAATGAATTTTCTAGAAACAATCTAACTAGTCTGGTTTCCACTTTCCCTCATGTTACGGGGGACTCATTTGGGCTTTGCAGACAGAATGGGCTGCAAGGCATTGTGGGACTTGAGTGACCGAACCTCTAGGAGAAGGAAAGTCCAGCCTTGGCAGAGCAAAGGCTGGGAAATCTGGGTGAGGTCACAAAGGGTGGCTTCGGTCGGCCAACATGGTGGTTCTGTGAGGTAACTCTTCACCCTCCACACCAGGCCCGCAGCTGAGCCAGAAAAGGAGCTCCAGGGAAGAAGCCTGGCAGGAAGCCCAGTCAGCCCTGTGGGGAGGTGTGGGGAAGGCCATGAAATGGACGTCCAGGGCTGCAAGCGTGTTTCTAGACCCTACTGGCTATGGACACAAGCTGCCACTGTAAGACTTCCCATATCGGGACTGGTTTCTCATTTCAGGGCAGCAACTCTCATCCTACCTTGAGAATCATGACCCTTTGGATCTTGACAGGAATGGGGATGACCATTGCCCTCAGGCCGGAAACCATCTAAATATGGCTGGCATCCTACGGCTGTTTGTCCTTCAATGTTGAGTTCCTCTGAGTAAGAGAATCGTGTCTTCCAGAGATGTTGGGACACATGAGGGATGTGAAGACTCTTTCACGCAAACAAGAGAAAAAAACATGCGTTTGTTTGAGTTGGTGATTCTCAGCTGGGATGATTCTCTCCCTTACGGGACATCTGGCAATGTCTGGGGACATTTTTGATAGTCACAGCTTAGGAGGTAGAGTGCTACTGGCATCTGATGAGGAGAGGGATACAGCTCAGCAACCGACAAGGTGCAAGATAACCCCAACACAGAGAAATATCTAGCCCCCGATGTCCGCGAGCCCTAGTTGTGAAACCCTGACCTAAACCAAAAAGTAAACAAACAAGCAAAACAATTTATTGGAATAGTCCTGGGATACGTTCGCAGAATCTGAGAAGCTGAATCAGTCTCAAAAAAAGAAAAAAAGACTATACCAGTGCTGATCCATGATCCTGAGCACCTGGGCAGTAGAAGGGTAGAAGTTCATGGCCATTTGCCAAGGTCTGCTGTACGTATGACTTGCCTCCCCAACATGCAGTCTGTCAGGAAAGAATTTGTTTGGCCCAGTAAGGGTCGGAGCGCACTCTCAGGAGGTTCTTCTCCGGCCAGCTGTATGGTGGAAATGGGGCACACGGGGGACACTCCTTCGGCGTTTCCTGTATGAATGAATGACCACGGGTGCTGGCGGCCATTCCTGTGAGCCGCGATAGCGTTTCGGGGAAGGGGGCAGAAATCCGGCAGAGAACCAGTCACAGTCAGCCTGCAAGGTCATCTGTGTTAACCCACGTCCAAGCCTCTCGGCTGGTCCAGTTGCCCTCCTGCAAACCCGCTCCTGCAAACGCCCCTGCCTGGAATGTCATCGTCCCGAGCTCCGTTTCCCTTGCCCTGCACTCCTCCGGCCAGCCCATTCTTCCAATACCTAATTCCGTGTATTAAATCTTTCCGGCTCGAAATATCCAGAATTTTCCTGACTAAACTGGACCGACATAGCAGAGTTGGTTTCCAGCACTTCTCACTGCACATTTGATGACCCCCCCTCGACTGCTAGCCCCGTGGGAGGCAACCTCAGACACCAGACGTCTTCCTGCTTCCGGCCAGGCCTCAGGTGGCTGCAAAGCTGGGCTCCATCCTAATCAGGATGGAAAATCCTGAGTAGAATTTTCCCAGAAAATTCAAGGAAGGCCTGTAAAACAGGTTCCTGGACTTCCTCCCTCCCCCGCCCCACACCCCAGAAGGTCAGGGTTGAGACTTAAGAATTTGCATTTCTGAAAGCTGACACTGTTGGTCCAGAATCCCTTGGAGGATACACTGCCAACCAGAGCCTCCCCTCTTCCCCCAAAAGTTCACTCATATTGAACACCTGGTTGAATTGTTAGAATTTTTTTTTTTTTTAAGATTTTACTTTCAAGTCATCTCTACACCCAGTGTGGGGCTCAAGCTTACAACCCCGACATCAAGAGTCACACACGTCACCGACGGGGACAGCCGGCGCCCCAGAATTATTGGCTTATTTTATTTCATATATATTTGTTTGTTTGTTTGACAAAGAGAGACAGAGAGAGAGGGAACACAAGCAGGGGGAGTGGGAGAGGGAGAAGCACGCCTCCCGCCGAGCAGGGAGCCCGATGTGGGGCTCCATCCCAGGGTCTGAGCCAAAGGCAGACGTTTAACAACTGAGCCACCCAGGCGCCCCCATTGGAAACATTCTTAAGAAAGCTTGAGGTCAATGGTCCATTTTCAAACAAACTCTACTTTCGCAAAAGGCACTTTTCTCGAAAAATCCAGTTTGGAAGGAGAAGGGGCTGGTTGTTCAGCCCATCTGTTGGCACAAAGCTGCGACACGATGAGAAGAAGACCTCCAGTCAAAAGGAAGAATCCACTGACCCAACCGCGAATCATGGCATTGCCTTTGTCCCACGGGGTGCGTGGGTCGGGAAGTCAGGGCCCCAGAAGCTCCGCGCGGTGGCGCGGGCAACATACGACACGGGCACTGACGTGGCGAGTCCAGCGAGGAAGAACAGAGCTTCCCCTGCCACGTTCGTGCTTCTCTCTGAGGAACATCCCGGGCGGCCCCGGGACCTTAGACACACCAGTCCCAGAAGGACGGCCACCGGCCCGAGAGAAGCGGCGACCCAGGCGGCCCACAGGAGGACGCAGGCCACCAGCACGTTGGTGGCCGGGTTCCGCAGGCCGCTGGAGGCCTGGCACACGCGACCACCGTGTCTTGAATCGCGCACGTTTCCCACAGGCCCAGCACGCGCTGCTCACTCTCAAGCAAGCCCGAGGATACAGTCTGCCACCGAGGGGCACAGAGTGTC
>NC_081575.1:117739129-117757784 GCF_022355385.1 Mustela nigripes | reverse complement strand
TTGAAGAATCTGCGGCACTTGGTGCCACCTGATCGCAAGGGTGACCTCACTCCCTTGTTAGCCAATCGGAAACCAGCTGCTTATTCCATCAGGTGCCTCCGTAATGGGGTCGCCGTGTTCCCCCTTAATTCCTGCAGCTGAGCATCTGTCACGCATACAGGCCCAACAGAGAAGGGGTGGCCACTGCCCGCCCAGCGGAAGGACAGGCAGGCGGGGACAGGTGCACATACTTGGGAGAATTCTTCCCAGGTGTAAGCGGCACCCACTTTAGCCATTTTATTTTCACAAAAAGGAGGCAGTTTGGACCAGAAGTTATGAAGCATTACAACCACTGGCCAAATTTTTTAAAGGATTATTTCATCGCTTTTAACTAGTTTAAATTCTCTGTAGTATTATCTCTTCCAAGGTTTGGTATAAGCCTCTCCTTATCCACACCTTCCATTAAAACAGGAGACTGGGATCTTCCTGAGTTTAAAAAAAAAAAAAAAAAAAGAGTTTCATGGACCAGCAATTGCACTCCCTGGCATCTGCGCAAAGAAGCTGAGAACATGGGGTGCCTGGGGGCTCAGTTGTTAAGCATCTGCCTTCAGCTCAGGTCACGATCCCAGGGCATTGAGCCCCGAATCGGGCTCCTTGCTCAGAGGAAGCCCACTTCTCCCCCTCCCTCTCCCCTGCTTGTGTTCCCTCTCTCGCTGTCTGTCTCTCTGTCGAATGTATAAATAGACATTTTTTTTTAAAGATTTTATTTATTTATTTGACAGAGAGAAATTACAAGTAGATGGAGAGGCAGGCAGAGAGAGAGAGAGGGAAGCAGGCTTCCTGCTGAGCAGAGAGCCCGATGCGGGACTCGATCCCAGGACCCTGAGATCATGACCTGAGCCGAAGGCAGCGGCTTAACCCACTGAGCCACCCAGGTGCCCATAAATAGACATTTTTAAAACCCTTTTTTTTTTATGATACGAATAGTGACAGAATGGTGAGTTTGATCTGTACTCTCAGCCATCCCAGCTGTAAGTCATGAGAAAATTTCTGAAGATAAATAACGAACACAGACCATGTTACTCAGTGATAAGGAGGTAACAGTCAGACTGGTGAGAAGTAGCACTGGACTGGGCTAGGACTTTGGCTTTCAATTATGATCCTTCATTTTTTTGTGTGCTATGCATATACCCACTGTTGTATATTAAATATGAAAAAATAAATCAATGCACTGTATAAAAAAACAAAAAAAAATCTTTTTTGAAAAAGATTTTATTTCTTTATTTGACAGACAGAGATCACAAGTAGGCAGAGAGGAGGAAGCAGGCTCCCCGCTGAGCAGAGAGCTCGATGCGGGGCTCCATCCCAGGACCCTGGGATCATGACCTGAACTAAAGGCAGAGGCTTTAACCCACTGAGCCACCTAGGCACCCCTTAAAAATCTTTTTTAAAAAGCTGAAAACTTATGTGCACACAAAATCTACAGCAGCTCTATCATCAGGGCCAAAATTTGGAAGCAACCAAGATGCCCTCCGCCTGCTTGTGCTCTCTCTGTCTCTCTGAAAAAATCAATAAATAAAAATCTTTTTTTTTTTTAAATGGAGAGAGAGAGACTATCTATCACTCCAGCTCCCAGTTGGAGTCCTCACGACCACTGGTAAAGAAGAATGTTCCACCGTCTGTTGGCTGACTCCAAAATAATGCTTGGGTCCCAGTGCCCCTCTAGGCGGGAAATGTTCTGTGCTGCCCTCTCCGCGCATCTCATCTCCACCAGCAGGACGTACCCCCTGGGGCTTCCAAATTCTCCTCCTCTGGGGCTTGGGGACGCACCATTTTCTCTTGGCATGCTGCCCCCCCCTTTCTGCTGTCACAGAGCTTTGTCAAATGGAAGACAAATCCACCTGCAAATCCAGCTGTGTCTGGCCCGGCTTGAGACATGGGGCTATGAGAAAATATAGAAACACAGTCAGCCCATCCATTGTTCTAGACTAACAAGAATCAAGGAGCTTTCGGTTTCTCCCACTTCCAGAACGAGCTCTCGAAGGACTAGCACACACACACACATGCACATGCATATTGTTCTGTGAGAAACGAAAGGAAGAAAAGAGGAGACCTTGACCGGCTGGGGGAGGAGCATCTTGCCAGGAAGACTATCCCACACCCAGTCCCCATTCCTAGTTTCCAGGTACCATCTAGAGGATGGTCATCTACAGCCCAAGGGACACACAGGTCTGAATGGATCTCTGGTTTGTCAGGAGGCCGGAGCCTTCGCTCCAGTGCCAAGGACAGAGAGACTAATCCTGGTGAAGCCCAAACAGGGAGCTGGTGTAAGCAGAGTCCACGCTGGTCAGAGCCCATTACGTCAGGACAAATTCCCAGATTGCAATCCTCTGCTTAGGGGCACTTGGGGGGGGGGCTCAGTCGATGAAGCTTCTGCCTTCGGCTCAGGTCATGATCCCGGGGTCCTAGGATGGAGCCCCACATCGGGTTCCCTGCTCGGCAAGAAGCCTGCTTCTCCCCCTGCCTGCCGCTCCCCCTGCTTGTGCTCTCTCTCTCTCTCTGTCAAATGAATAAATAACTTCTTTAAAAAAAAATAAATCCCCTATTTAGACGTTTTTATTCGATGGTTTTATGGAACCCCGCATCTCGTGGTGGCTTTCTCACTTTTCTGGGACAAGTCTCAAGGTCTGGCTTTTGATAGCCAGTGCAAGGGCTTTGCACACACCTGTGTTTGTCTCTTAAAGAGAATTAATTTGCTTCCTAGAAGAGAAAACCGTGTCAACACAAGTCTCGCCAAAATGGCGACATTACTCGTGATAACAAAATCCTTGAGCTAATTGGCCCGCCTCTCTGATGGCCCAACGACACCTCCCACCCAGGACAGATGCGGGTTAGAGCAGATTGCAAAACAGTCACGCATCTCCGGCAAGGTGCCCATGTCTCTTGCTCCAAGGGACTCTTGATTTAATTCTTAGAATCATTTTTATTTTGTTTTTTATTAAGATTTTTATTTTCAAATGCCAGTGTCGCTAACATACAGCATTGTGCTAAGTCTCACATGTACAATACAACGAGCCGATGCTTCGTCCATCATCCAGTGCTCGTGGTGACAGGTGCCATCCTTCATCCCCACCACCTGCTTCCGCCATGTCCCCACCCAGCTCCCCTCCAGTCACCATCAGTGCATTCTCTAGTGTCCAGGCTCTGGTTTTTTGGTTTGTCTCTTTTTTTTCTTTGTTTTGTTTTTTAAATTCCACAGGTGTATGGTATTTGTCTTTCTCTGACTTATTTTGCTTAGCATTACACTGTCTAGAACCATCCATGTTGTTGCAAAGGGCAAGAGCTCATTCTTTTTGTGGCTGAGTAATATTCCAGTTCTAGTAGTTTCCGGTATGTAGTATCACATCATCCATAAGTAGTGACAGCTCGACTTCTTCCTTACCAGTGTGGCAATCTTTTGTTTCTTTGTGTTGTCTGATCGCTGGGGCTCTGCCCTCTAGAACCGTGTGGAATGAGAGTGGCAGGTTTTCCCTATAAGCCCCCAGGAAATCCTTCCTGCACCTACCTCAGGATGAAGATGTCCTGGTCGGGAATGCTGCCCCACAGACGGAGCCCTGTAGACACGACTCACAATTTCCCTTCTGCCCCGATATTAACCTGGAACAAATCAAGATTCAGAGCTGGGAGAAGCTTGGATCAGGAGCCAAAGACCCTGGCAGTTGTCCTTGTCAAGCGGCTTCCGTGTCAAATCGTCGTGTGGTCTCAAGCGTTTGGGCTCTTCTCCCGCCTTCCTGTTTGCTTCTCCTTGACCTTGCCTGGCAAGCTGGAGCGGGCGCCATCTCCTCGGGCTGCTGTGTGGAAGCCGGGCCGTCGCAGGGAGCTTAATTACGGCTCAAAGGCTTTTGAATAGCGTCGACATTTATATTCAGAGACGCACAAAAGTATTTTCTTAAGATTTTATTGATTTATTTTATTGATTTATTTTTTATTGATTTATTTGAGAAGGGGGAGGGCAGAGCGCGAGGGAGAAGCAGGCTCCCCACCAAGCAGGCTCCCCACCAAGCAGGGAGCCTGATACATGTTGGGGAGGTCTCGATCCCAGGACTCCAGGATCACAACCCGAGCCAAAGGCAGATACTTCACTTTACCATGCCTGCACACCACGGGCTCTTATGATGACGATTCAGCCGGCCAACAATTCCCCTTATGTGCAACGATTGTAAAATGCCTCGCATATCACAGCCTCAACCGCAGGCTGTTCCCAGGCTTCAGGACCCCTTCCTTCCTACCGGGCACCGGCATGCACAAGACTTACAAAACGGCAAGCCCCGTGGTAGGAGTCAGACTCTGTTCCATATGTTAAAGGTGAAGAGACTGTAAGACTGATTCATAACCTGCAACCGTCTCAGTGCAATTTTCCAAGTAATTGCCCCTTGATTATACTGGCTGTTTTTTAGTGGGGGAAGGGAGAGATGGATGTAACAAAAATGAGAATGGAATCTCAAACTGTGTCTCTCCGAAAGCCATTAAGCAGATTGAAATAAGTGCTGTCACATACAGCCAAAAAATGGTGATGTTCACTATTTAAAAACCCCGGCCACTCAGTGGGTTAAGCAGCCTGCTCTTGATTTCAGCTTGGGTCGCCGCGGTCTCAGTCCTGAGACTGAGCCCCAGGGGGGAGTCTGCTTCAGGATTCCCTCCCTGCCTCTGCCCCTCCCTGCCCCCAGTACATAAATAAATCTTAGAAAACAAAAAACTAAAAACACCACCAAAGCCCTCCAGCCATTCATTCATGCATTGCAGCTGTTAGCATCTGTTGAGGACATCCGGCGTTCCAGATGCGGTCCTAGGCACTGGGAAAGCAAATAAGTCAAGATTTGAGGTCAGAGGACAACCCAGGGTCGCACTCCAGTAAGGACAGAGGGACGCAGGCGTTGGGACTCAGGGCACGACAGGGTTGCCGTGGAAGGCGGGGAGCAGGCGGCCAGCAGAGGGCACCAGCGAGGAGACAGAGAAGGCCCCTTCCAGGATCTGGAGCGGGGGAGGGGGCCTGACGGCCAGAGGAGCGGTTTGGAAAGGCCCTTCCGGCCACAGTTGAGAAGGGGCTTTTGTCGAAAGCTTCTCGTGACCAGGAATGCAACTGCGGGGGGTGAGGAGGCGGAACGGGGGAGCACAGCCACTGGAAGCGGAGCAGCACCAGGCATGCCAGAAGCTTCCTGCACCTGCTGGCTGTCCTGAGCGCCCCTGCCCGCTACCCCCGCCCCTGCCCGTGCCCCAATGTGAGAAGCTCTCTCAGAATGGCATGTCACTGAGCCTTGAAAGGGCCCACGCCAGGAAAGAGCGGGGTTCGAATTCCGGCACTGTCGCTGAGGAGCGCTGGGGCCAACTGCGAAGGCTTTCAGCCTGAGCCCCGTCGGGGTGGGGTGTGCTGTGGGCTAGGCCCTGGCCCGTGCGGAGGGCTCAGTAAGGGGGATCAGCCTGTGCGCGGGGCGGGGGGGGGGCAAATCAGGGGGAGGGAGGGCTTGTGTTAGAGAAGCCGAGAGGGCGGAGGCCGGGGATAACTGGGGCCTTGGGGAAATGGTTTCAGCTGGTGTCGACCGCCCCTGCCAGTCCTCATGAGGAGAGTGGAGAGCTCTGTGCAAGCCGCGGGGCAGATGAGGAAAACCAGCTGCCTGAGTTCCCGGCTCCGGCTTGGTTTGGTTTCGGAGAGCTGTGCGGATGTGCATAGAATAAAGAGAATGGTTGATCCCCACCCCCCACCCCTGCTCTCGTGGGTCTCTTTGTCTCCTCTGACTCGAGCAGATGATGCAAAGGAAAAGTGGCCCCCTGGCGTTTGATCAGCGCCAGCAGCGAGTCCATCTCAACAAGAATCTCTCCCTGGCGTCTTAAAGGGACAGTTGCGATGCCTGGGGACATTTCAGGGTGTCCTGGCCACAGGGGACTGCCGCCCTCTGGTTGGTGGAAGCCAGGGATGCTGTTCAGTGTCCCGCAATGCACAGGACACTCCTCGCTGCCCCTCAGCCAGCTTCATCGGGGCCCCAATGTCGCTAGCTCAAGGTCAAGCAACCCCAGACTAAAGAAACATCTCCTGCGAGCCTGCCGAGGGCCTGCTTTAGGGGCTGGGAGTGTGGTGGTGAGGAAGTCAGTCTCAGGCTTTGTAGCCTCAGGGAAGACGGTCTGGCTCAGCAAAGCGAGTTCAGCCTGAAAAGAGCCACGAAGGGGAGGCAGAAGCCGCCAAAGGGGCACCAGAGAGGGGCGCGGCCGGCCCCCGCGGGCTGGAAAGGGCCCCGGGCGGCACGCAGGGGAAGGAGTGCCGGTCTGCCGGGGCCGGGGCGAGGGGCCTGGTGGGAGGGAAGCTTCCAGGAGCGGAGAGAGAGGACGGATGCCCAGCGGGGCCTCGCCGGAGGTGGCCGTGGGGGCGACGCGGAGAGGGGGGCAGGGCGGGACAGCGAAGCACAGGAGAGGTGGCAGCCCAGTCAAGGGCGCGGCGGCAGGAACGGTGGGAAAAGAGAAGAGCGGACGGCCGCAGCAGGACCCGGATCTGGGGCTTGTTGGTTAAGAGGACCAGCAAGTGCGCTGACTAGAGGTGACAGCCATGCACGGCCCTTGGGCAGCAGAAGCTTTGCGGGGAGGGGGGCTGCTGAGGCTGGTCACGGCTAGACTCCGAACATCCTGGCTGGAAAATCCACCCGAAGTCTGCTCTGTCCTGGCTGCTGCGCAGGGGCTGGAGTTCGGGGACAGCGAGCAAAGCACGCACGGGAGAGGACGTGTTTATAGAGTCAAGACAAAAGCGGGGACAGAAATGCCGTAAAGTCACCAAATCTATGAATGGGGCTCTGCTAGGACCCCGCGGGACCAGGAATGCGGAAGGCCACGGCCATCAGGGCACTGGCTGCCACACTGTTGGTGCCCTCCCCTCGCTGAGCCCCTTGAACTTGGCGGAAAAAAATCAGCAAAGGGCTCTTTTTCTCCTACTACCACGTGGACAAACCTTGAAAAGGAGACGTTAAGTGAAAGAAGCCAGATACAAAAGGCCCTACAGGCTCTGACTGCACCTGCAGGAACCGTCCAGAGTGGGCGCGGGGCCAGAGGAGGGAGGGCTGGTGGCTGCGGGGGGCGGGGGGGGGGCGGGTCGGGGGGGGGGGGGGGCGGGGGGGGGGCCACTGTGAGCAGGGACCTGGGCTCTTTTTGCGGGGACAGAAATGTTCCAGAAGCATTGTGGCGAGGCTTAACCCCGTGAATATACTACAAATCGTTGACTTGAACGCTTCAGATGCGTGCATTATATGACCTACGGCTAATAGCTCAATAAAACGATTCTATTTATCTGAGAGATTCACACCATCACACCATGAATTGCTGATAAACACTCTTTGTAAACTAAGAAACACAAGACACTTCATTTGATGATACCTATTTGGGTTTTTTAGAAAGGTTTTTATTTATTTGTCAGAGAGAGAGCACAAGCACGGGGAGGGGCAGGCAGAGGGGGAAGCAGGCTCCCTGCTGAGCAAGGAGCCCATCGCAGGCTCCATCCCAGGACCCTGAGAGCATGACCGGAGTGCAAGGCAGACGCTGAACCCACTGAGGCACCCAGGCGTCCCAACGGCGTCTATTTTAAATGAACACTTAACTCTTCGCTGAAACATGAAAGCCGTCTTACCTAACCTGGGGGAGGTGGTGCTCTTTAGACTCGCCTGTGGGACGTTTTCAAACTACTCATCCTCCCCCTCGGCCCCCTGCAAGGCACCCCTCTGCTGGCCCTGCAGTCCTGCTGGGGAATCACCTTGCTGGAGGAATTCCCTGAAGATGAGGGATCAGACTCAAACACTCATCATTGCCACTGCTACATAAGATTGTTCTGGAAGGTCTGGCCATGGTGAAGCAAGTCAGAGACAGAGAAATGAGGTATAATTATCCTAGAGGAGTGCATAAATTATTGTTCAGCTAACTGGATTCTGCACCTAAAAAAGCCCAAGAGAATGTCTGAAAAAGCCATTGCAACCCAGCAGAAACTTCCATTACGCTGCTCTGCACAAAACACACAAAATCAGCCGCCTTTCTATGTACCTACAGTAGTCCTTTGTAAATTAGAATTGAAACGAAGTCCTTTCACAAAAGCAACAAACTCACAAATACCTAGCAATGAGCTTGATGTAAAAAGTGCAGGAGGCTTTCTGAAAATTCCTCAGCTCTCCCAAGAGCCAATGAGAAGGCATGATGCACGCCGTGCTCCTGGAGGGAGAGACTAAACACCCCCCCCCTTTTTAAAAAGATTTTATTTATTTAAAAATTTTTATTTATTTATTTATCTGACAGAGCACAAGAGAGGGAACACAAGCTGGGGGAGTGGAAGTGGATGGAGCCCCGATGCTGGGCTCCATCCCAGGACCCCGGGACCTCAGGATCATGACCTGAGCCAAACCAACTGAGCCACCCAGGCACCCTGGAGGGAGAGTCTTATCTCAAAAAGTTGTTCACCCTTTTTGAATGAATTGGTTGACTTAATGTGATTCTAAGCAAAAACTTAAGATAAACAGTGAATGAGAAAAAAATGGGTAAAATCCACATATACAAAGATGGGTGTAATTCACTATGTGCCAAACTTATTGCCAAGAAAACCACTGTTAACAAAGGTGGATCACTAGTTAGTGGCATTCTTGGCAACAGACTTAGAGAGGCGTGCCCACAGGTGTGTGCATTTTACTGCAAAATGCAGCAAAGAATCAGATGGGTTGATTGATGGAGGCAGGAATGGACACAGGATAGACGTGTGAACAAGGAAATCTAGTAAAATGGCAACGGTAGAACGTAGGAGGTGCGTATTGGTGTGTTAGCCATACAATTTTTTCAACGTTGTTGAATATTTGGAGATGCTCATAATAAAAGGTTGGGGAAAATGTGGAGCAAAGAATAACAAACCCAAAAATGCTTACATAGTATGAGTCCAATTTTAAAAATATGAGCTGAAAACAGATGGGGAGGAAATGGACGAAAATATTAACTATGGTGAAATCATATGTGGTTTTTTTTTCATATTCCATGCCATGACCAGATTTTCTTTTTTTACAATATCCAACGCATTGTTGAATACATGTTGAGTACAATATTCAACATGATGTGAGGGGTATCGCTACCCACCCACTGGCCCCCTGGCCCAGTGAGAAAAGCCCACTGGGCGGCAGCATCTCGCAGGTGCACACCCTCCTGGCCATGACTCTGAGCACTTCCTGAGTTCCCAGAGTCCTCTAAACACAGCTTTAGGCATCTGTCCACCTCGGCTTCTCAGGAGATAACCAAACCTATGGCTGACTCATGCATTTTGAGTTCTCAGGCCACAGCCCCGCCCATCTTCATCTCCGCCCCCTGCAGCCATTTCTTCGAACCATACCAGTAGCTTTCTATATTTCTTGTCAGTTATTTACAATGTCTCTTTTTTTAAAAAGATTTTATTTTTAAGTAATCCCCACACCCAATATGGGGCTTGAACCTACAACCCCAAGATCAGGAGTTGCATGCTCTACTGACTAAGCCACCCAGGTGCCCCTAAAATGTCTTATTTTATTTATTTATTTTTTAAAAATGATTTTATGTTTTTATTTGACAGAGAGAGAGAGAGAGAGCGAGAGAGAGAGAGAGAGAGAGAGAGAGCAAGAGAGGAAATACAAGCAAGGGGAGTGGAAAAGGGAGATGCAGGCTTCCTGCTGTGCGAGGAGCTGTGGGGCTCCATCCCAGGACCCCAGGAGGATCATGACCTGAGCCACCCCTTAACAACTGAGCCACCCAGGGGCCTCAAAATGTTTTATTTTAAATGATCTTTGTCCAGAAACTGAGAAGGAAGAATTTACAGATTTTTCTATGTGATGATAAAAAATCCCTGCATGAGAAAGGAAGGAAGGGAAAGAGAATTATAAAATGATCCTGGAGGAAAAAAAATTAAAACATACATGACAAAGGGCTGATTTACCTAATTTATGCAGAGCCCCCCCCCAAAAAAAGACGAAGAAAAGCAAATGAAAACCCCAATAGAAAAAAAAAATGAACTAAATGAACGGGTACAAAGAAACCTAAGTCACGAAGCAACAGGAGGAAATGGTTGTACCTCTAGTTACGACAATAAAAGACACCGTAATAAAACACACGCGAACCAAAACGGTAATGGAATAGAATTTCTTAGCTTGCAAATTGCCAGAAGTTAATTGAAGAAGGTGAGTGAAATTGGGTGGCGTTGAGGACGGTGGGCTGGGAAATGAGTCCTCACGCCTTGGTGAAAGCCCAAACGGATGCAACTTTTTGAAGGACGATTTGATGATATCGATGAAATGTATAAAGGCATGTGGCCATCGAGCACGACCCTGTACCGAATTTACACTATAGAAATATTTACGTCATTTCACCAAGATTATACATATATATGGTATTTATTGCAACATATTTTATCATAGAAAACAAAACCAAACCAAGAACTTGAAGAGACCAAAGTATCCGAACAGGAGTCAGAATGCTAGGCATTTGTAAGAATGAGGAGGCTGGGGTGCCTCAGTGGCCTAGTCAATTAAGCTGCTGCTTTCGGCTCAGGTCATGATCCCAGGGTCCTGGGACCGAGCCGCACATCGGGCTCCCTGCACAGCAGGAAGCCTGCTTCTCCCTCCCCCTCTCCCACTCCCCGTGCTGTGCTCCCTTGCTCACTGTCTCTCTCTGTCAAATAAATAAATAAAATCTTTAAAAAAATAGGTAAACAAAGCAAGGATCAAATACAAAAATCAACTTCAAGGTTAGCACCCAAGTGGCAGGAAAGTAGACTTTATACCGCAAGACCTACAACGTCCCTGATCTTTCTGTCTCCCCTGCCCCGGGGAATCAGAATCTTGAGCCAATGGTGAAGCGAGAGTCTGTGTGACTTTTTTCCTTTCTTTGTACTTTCCTGGGTGCTCTTCTGTAATGAGCATGTATCAATTTTAATAATAAAGTTATATATAGTGTCTTTGTTAAAATGCAAAGAATACTTTGGGGTTTTAGAACTTACTCCACATTCATAAGCGTTCTTCCATTTCTCCACGAGAGGGCGGCATAAGTACATCAAATAGCAAAAACGCCTTCAAGGTATTTGGTCTGAAATTGAACGGGGCTGCTGATTGTCCTGTTGTTCATTTTGATGTGTTAGTTGCACCCAAAAAAGGTTCATTTAATTGTTTATTTGTATGCTAAAACAACTATGTAGTCATTGTAAAAATTGATATATAGGAGAAAACACCAGCAGTCTACAGACACACTCTCCAAATAGAGCCAAAATTGACAATCTAGCGTTTATCTTCATGTTTATAGCTGCATGATGAAAGAGGAAGACACAGGTTTTTATTTTTTATTTATTATTTTTTTAAGATTTTATTTATTTATTTGACAGAGATCACAAGTAGGCAGAGAGGCAGGCACAGAGAGAAAGTTAGGGAAGCAGGCTCCCTGCTGAGCAGGGAGCCCAATTCGCTGGATCCCAGGACCCTGGGATCAAGACCTGAGCCGAAGGCAGAGGCTTTAACCCACTGAGCCTCCCAGGAGCCTCAATACATGTAAATTTTTGTCATCTTTTCTCTGGATATATTTTTTAAACATTTTATTTTTAAGTAATCTCTACACCCAACGTGGGGCTTGAACTCACAGCCCTGAGATTAAGAGTTGCGTGCCCCACTGACTGAGCCTGACTGCTGCCCCTGCCTCAGATATTTTTAAGAAAGAGAAGTTTACAGGTAGAGTTGAACATACCTCTGTCCAGTTAAAAAGTTAGTCCCTCTAACGTGAAGTTGGTGTTTGTTTTTCCTATCCTTGATCTTACACTTTCATTACAAAAGTATGTTTCATGAACAACATAGTTTTGTTCTGAGTTTTAAAATTCTACACATAATGTAACCAGGAGGGCATATCCTTGATTCACTTACCATTATGATTTCGAGGGGCGCCTGGGTGATTCAGTCAGTTGAACATCTGCCTTCGCTTCAGGTCATGATCCCTGGGTCTTGGGATGGAGCCCTGCATCGGGATCCCTGCTTGGCAGGGAGTCTGCTTCTCTCTCTCTCTCTCTGTCAAATAAATAAACTCTTTTAAAGAAATATGATTTCAAGATTTACTCATGTAGATATAGACCCAGTTAATTTTAACTGCTCTATGATATTATCATTTATAAATAGAATGCATTATCACATTCCCCTACTGATAAGCAGTTAGGTTGTTTCTAATAATTGAGAATCGCTAGGGGCACCTGGGTGGCTCAGTGGGTTAAAGCCTCTGCCTTCAGCTCAGGTCATGATCCCCGGGTCCTGGGATTGAGGCCCACATCAGGCTCTCTGCTCCTCGGAGAGCCTGCTTCCTCCTCTCTCTCTCTCCCTGCCTGCCTCTCTGCCTACTTGTGATCTCTGTCTGTCAAATAAAATAAATAAATAAATAAATAAAATCGTTAAAAATAAGTAAATAAATAAATAAACAATTGAGAATCGCTGCTTTTGTGATGGGGCAGCGGCTCAGGAGCTTTTCTAGAGGCTCAGAGAAGGCTCGAACGTACTGAGCTGAGGAGCTCGGCATTCCAAGAAGGACCGAATCTAAGGCCTGAGCCTCTTCAGCTCTACTAGCTACTGCTGAATCACATTTCCAAATGACTGCGTTTTCCAGGTCAGCCAGTCTTTTTTTTTTTTTTTTTTTTTTTTAAGTTTATTTATTCAGGTAATCTCTACACCCAACATGGGGCTTGAACTCACAACCCCCAAATCACTCAGAGTCGCCCGCTCCTCCAGCCGAGCCAGCCGGGTGCCGCAGGTCAGCCAGTCTGGCATGAGAGCCCCATTTCTCCACCTCCCCTGTGTGGTAGGACGCGAAGCTTTGAAAATCCGCCAGGTTAAGCATCTTTTCGTGGTCATCGGCCAGCAGGTTTTGTCTTTTGTGAATTTTCTACCCTCAGCCTTTGCTTAGGGTCCACTGGCGTTGTTATCTTTTCCTTATTGATGTGCGCATTTTTTTTAAAAGATTTTATTTATTTATTTGACAGACAGATCACAAGTAGGCAGAGAGGCAGGCAGAGAGAGGGGGAAGCAGGCTCCCTGCTGAGCAGAGAGCCCGATGTGGGGCTCGATTCCAGGACCCCGGGATCATGACCCGAGCTGAAGGCAGAGGCTTTAAACCCACTGAGCCACCCAGGCGCCGCACTGATGTGCGCCTGTTTTGTGTGTGTTTCTGATTCAGCCGGGGTCTGCGCCCGAGGCAGAGCACGAATCCAGTAATTTCAGGAGAGCTCGATGAGGGGACAACTATTTACAGAAACATGCACGGGCTGGGGGCAACAGACGAAGGCTAGGCGCCACGCAAGGCAGGCGACAGTGGGCCTGCTCACCACCTCAGGCCTGGGGCAGCCAGACAAAGGTCGGACAACAATTCTCCCTGGATTTCTGGTGTTTGCACACAGCCCAGCTCTGCGGAGCAGCCGGCACTGGCGCGTTTGCTAAGGACGACTGGCTAGCAGCCCGCGCTGGGAGCTGGATAGGGACATCATGAAGATAGAGAACAGTGCCCTCCCCGGAGACATTCCAGGATCCTGAAGTCTTATCCTGCCATCCCGAGACCTTCAAGACCTTCGCTGAGCTTACCTTCCAGTGTGGCCCTGGGGGAGTTTTGCATTCCAGACAGGGTCATCTCTCCGGAGGGGAGGGTGGGAGCAGCCTGATAGCCTGATATCCTAACCCAGGATTCCTCTCTGGCGGTGCCCTCCCCCCACGGGCAGATGCACGTCACCCTGTGGGGATCGGGGAGCTGGTACCCACTCGAGGGAGTGCTCCGGGCTGCTTTTGGCTGGAATAAAGTCTGTGTCTCTGACCAGGGCTCTGGTGCGTTCAACATATGTACATGAAAAAGAAAAAAAAAAAGACGTGTACGTGAAACAGGGCCAGGCGGACGTGTTCGCTCACACAAAATCTCAGCCTTGGCGGATTCTGAGGCAGCAGGAACGAGCAGGGCCTGGGGAAGTGACTGCACTAACCGGAGCTAAGCTCTGTTGGAGGGACGTGGGCAGCTTCCTCCACGGGGTGGCCGCTAGGGCGACACCTGGAAACCACAGGGAGCCAGGAGGATGCCAGGTCATCCGCCCCAGCCTCGCAATGCGCGGTGCAAAGTGGGGACGGTGGGGGGGGGGGGAGGGCCGGGGGCCCAGGAAAGGCACGCAGCGCAGTGAACGCTTCTGCGCCTTGCAAAGGTCTTCTCTGGGACTGTGGCTTGTCTTTCCCTCCGTAAGTGCGGTCTGTCTGATACTGATAGTTCGGGGATGCGTTCGGACTTGCTTTGTGTACTTTTACCAGGTCCGTATTTGTAAATGGTCCATGTGTGCACTGACTTCATGTTGTACGCCTGCTTCTGTGTGTGCCCAGTGAGCTCGGGATGCACATCGGTCACCGTAACCAGCCGGCGCAGGGTGTGTTTGTGGGCTGGTTAAAAAAAGTGGAACTATGGAGGCGTCTGGGTGGCTCAGTGGGTTAAGCCTCTGCCTTTGGCTCCGGTCATGATCTCAGGGGCCTGGGATTGAACCCCCGCATCGGGCTCTCTGCTCGGCGGGGAGCCTGCTTCTTCCTCTCTCTCTGCCTGCCTCTCTGCCTACTTGTGATCGTCAAGTAAATAAATAAAAATCTCTTTTTAAAAAAGATATTTAACTAAAGATGTATTTATAAAAAAAAAAAAAAGTGGAACTACAATACTCAACAATAACCACAAGCAAGAGGGCAGGCGTTTCTGTGACTTAGAATGTTCTGGGCTGTGATGTCAGAAACCATGACTTAGGGGGATCAGACAGTGGGGAGACTCAGAGCTCTTTAAGCAAAGGCAGATGTAGCTGACTTCAGGGTTGGCTGAATCTTCATCTTCGCGATGTCATTTCGGATCTAGACTTTTCCATGTCTCTTCTCTACTATACTAGTTTGATTAACATGTTGGGAGCAAGTGCTGGGTACCTCATGAAACCCGACCATGTCGACAGGAAGAGATGCATAATATAATAAATAAATTATAACAACAAATATATTGTCCTGTGGCTCTTTCTTAAAAAGAGAGGAGGCTTCTCCCAGAAGCCTTCCTAGCCTACTCCCTGTCACGTGGCTAGGATGGCGCCACACTGGTTTTCCTGAAAACAGGACTAACCAGGCAGAAGATAATACGGTTACTCACGCTGTTGATGCTCAGAGCAAGACAAGGAGTCAGCTTTCCCTTCAAGAGACCTGCTGTGCAGTTCAGGGGTGGATCCCTGGACAGCATTCGGATTCTCGCAGGTAGAAAGGAGAGTAGGTGGGTGTTGGGCAGGCAAACCAAAGCCTTTGCTACAGGTGACCAAACTGTCAAACCCACCAGGAAAAGCCAAGCGATCCAATCACAAACTAAGCCAAAGACCTGAAGAGATGCTTCCCCTCAGAGGACATGCAAATGGCGACAGATGAAAAGGGGCTCAAGATCACTAGCTGTTTGGAAAATACAAATCAAAACCACAGTATTACTGTGCACCCATCAGAAAGGCTAAAATTTAAAAAACAGTGACAGTAGTGACAACACCAAATGCTGATGAGGATGTGGAGAAACCTGTGCCTTCCCCCCTCTTTTTTTTTAAGATCTTATTTATTTATTTGAGAGAGAGAAAGAGGGGAGAGTGCTCGGGGAAGGACAAAAGGAGAGGGAGAAAGAGTCTAAGCAGACTCGGTGCTGAGTGTGGAGACCGACCGGGGGCTCGATCTCGTGACCCTGAGATCATGACCGGAGAGGAAACCAAGCGTCCGACACTTAACCGACTGTGCTGCCTAGATGCCCCAACCCTGAGCAGTCCTGCAGGAGGGGTAGAAATGTAAAATGGTATGGCCCTTGGAGAAAACATTTTGGCAGTTTCCCAGAAGGCTAAACCTACACTTAGCCACATGAAATTCAAATTTCAGCGTCAATAAGGCGGACCTATCGGTACGTGACTGTATCCTTCCATTTACGGATTAGGTAAATACGTAATGTGGCTGCTTTCAGGCTCCAATGGCAGGGACGAGTAGTTGTGACAGACCCTAGGCCCACAATGACTAAAAGATTTACAACTTGACCACTTTCGGAAAAGGTTTGCCAGCGCTTGGCTTCGGTAAATCAGCGCACGCACAAACACATTGTCCCGGCAGCGAGACTCCCCCTCTTTGAGATCGAATGAGCGAAGACGACATAGGACACCAGGAAGGAATCCCACGACATGAAGTGGAGAAAAAGAAACCAGATACAGGGACACCTGGGTGGCTCAGTTGGTAAAGCAGCTGCCTTCAGCTCAGGTCATGATCCCGGCGTCCTGGGATCGAGTCCCACATCGGGCTCCTTGCTCAGCAGGGAGCCTGCTTCTCCCTCTGCCTCTGCCTGCCATTCTGTCTGCCTGTGCTCTCTCTCTTCCCCTCTCTCTCTCTGATAAATAAATAAAAAAAAAAAAAATTTAAAAAAAAAAAAAAAAGAAAGAAACCAGATACAAAAAGGACACATGGAACGCATCCTAGTGACAGAACATTTCAAAGCAGGCCTGGCCGACCCACTCTGACAGGACTCAGGAGGCTGGTCCCCCTGAGGGACAGTTGGGTGAGTGGAAGAGGCCAGGCCGGGGCATCTCAGGGCTGACTCAGCGGCTGCATTCAGCTTGTAAACATTCCCTGAGGTTTACACTAACAATTTACACACTTGTAGTAAGTCACGCTGCCACCGATATGGGCAGAGAAGACAAGTGGTGGCGGTGTGGCTGGGGGCCGCGTCGGGGAACCGCTGGGTAGATCAAAGCAGGCCCGAGTTTCTTCCGTACGTGCTCACTTTCTGTTTCTCAGCTCGTCTTCCCTTTCTCGGCTTTCGTCGTTTCCTACGTTTTGTTCCCCGCTCGAGCGGGAGGAAACTCCTCGCAGCTTTGGCAGAGCCATCCTGTGGGCAACAGGAAGTAGGCGGCTGGTGCGCAGGTCTGAGCATGTGTCATAGATGCTTATCGCCAGGTGACAAATCACCTCCAAATGAATGGCTTCAACGACAATATTTTCGGGTGTGATCGTGATTCTGCGGGTCAGCCAGGGCTGTGGCTTCAGCTGTATTCATGCTGGCCAAGATGGAAAGTTCGAGAAGCCTTAAACTTAGACAGCTGGCTCCTCAGGGTTCCTTGCCACAGAGCTATCTTGGGCGACCTTTGAGCAGAGCGGTCTCAGAGTCATCAGACTCCTTACGTGGAGGCTGGCTTCCCAGAGCGAGAAAGCAGAACAGGGCCCCTTCTCTCTTAAGCCTGGGAATGGAAGGCCTAGCTCGTCACTTCCATCCAGTTACGGTCAAAGTAAGAGGGTAAACAAACTCTCTCCTCCTGATATAAGGAACAGAAGTGCATTTGTGACCTCCTTTAATCCACCCCGAACTTTATCTAGGGCGATATGACCGGCGTTGGCTGGAGCTTAGCACACTTCCTGCAGCCCCAGGACCGCACTGAGGACAGTCGCCGAAACGTCCCGCCCCCTCCGTCTCCCCAGAGCCTCCCGTGCAAACAGCGTGTTCACTCAATAACAAATATACACATAATTGAATGACTGATAGAGGAAACTTGCGGAAAAGTGACATTTTCATTTCAAACAAATGGCACTGGGTGAGGGACCTGAAGGAGCGCCCATGATGGGATGAGCTCGGAGTGTTATGTAAGACTGATGCATCACTGACCTCTACTCCCAAACCGATAATGCTCTATAAGTGAATTCGTTGAATTTAAATTAAAAAAATTTTTTTGAAGATTTTATTTGTTTATTTGACAGAGACACAGCGAGAGAGGGAACACAAGCAGGGGGAGTGGGAGACGGAGAAGTAGGCTTCCTGCTGGGCAGGGAGCCCGATGCGGGACTCGATCCCAGGACCCTGGGATCATGACCTGAGCCAAAGGCAGAGGCCTAATGACTGAGCCAGCCAGACGTCCCTAAAAAAATAATTTGAAAAAAATAAAGATTTCATCTTTGACATATAAAAAAAAATAAAAAGAGAATAATAAAATAAAAAATAGAAATGATAAAAATAAAAATAGAAGATAAAATAAAATAATAAAATAGAAGATAGAAAAAATAAAAATAAAAAGAGAAATAAAAAATAAGTAACTAAACCAAATGCTACCGTGTACTCTGTTGAGCAGAAACCCAAGCAACACAGCATCATGGCAAAAGCTGTTAGTGCTTCTTGGATTCTTCTCCAGCCAGCTGCTTCCTAAACCATCACCTGCACGGGACTCGCTGGGGGGGATCTTGTTAAGAAGCAGATCCTGCTTCCGTAGGTCTGGAGTGCGGGGTGATGGGGCTGCCCTGCAGACCACATGGTATGACTTGGTTTGCTCGGGCACAATCAGACCACGGCGGAATTCAAACAGTCAGAGATTGGGAACTTCCAAAGCACACAGTGGCCACGAATGGGGTTCTTGGGACCAGATCAACAGTTCCTAGTTCAAGTAGTACAGAGCTAAGCTGGTGCTTTATAAGGAACCTAAACAAGCTGGCTGGGGGGAAATAATTTATTCCGATGACAGCCCATCTCTCACACACACATCTGTAGTGGATGAGAACATGACAAGGGCAGACTATTAAAAGTGAGATTCTGTTCAAAAGAACAGAAGCGCTGCACCTCGGGAGGAAGGCAGCCTGGCTCA